>NC_061514.1:29429783-29452171 GCF_022539505.1 Lolium rigidum | reverse complement strand
GTTGACAAGGCCGCTGCCCGCCGGTGGGTTTTGGCAGTCAACAGATGGTCTGGAGAGAGTCGCTTTCTACCTCAGCAGAAGGATGTTGGATGCAGAGACTAGGTACCCTGAGATCGAGAAGTTGTGCCTCTGCCTATTTTTTACCTGCACCAAGCTTCGTCACATCTTTCTGTCAGCAGAAATTGTCATCATATGCAAATCAGATGTCATCAAACACATGCTGTCGGCTCCTGTGTTGAAAGGCCGACTCGGTAAGTGGATGTTTGCATTATCGGAATTTGATCTCCGGTATCAACCTGCGAAAGCAGTCAAGGGACATGCGTTGGCCGATCTTATTGCTGAACGAATCAACACTGATATAGCAGCACTGTCTGTACGTGCATGGGCCATGTTTTTCGATGGATCGGCTTGTGATGATGGTTGCGGCATCGGCATTCTACTCGTGTCGCCCCGGGGGGAAACCTATTCCTTCTCCATCAGGCTACCTACCCCTTGCACCAACAATGTCGCTGAGTATGAAGCAATACGCAAGGGAATGGAGTTGCTTATTGAAGCCGGGGCAGAAGCAGTGGAACTTTTTGGAGACTCAAAATTGGTGATTTCTCAACTCACGGAGGAATACAAGTGTGAGAGCGAGTCGCTCTTCCCATTATGGATGCAATGCCGTGAGCTGATGGCACAATTTAGGTACATAAACTTCAATTGGATCCCGAGGTCGCAGAATACCGAGGCGAACGATCTCGCACAGATGGCGTCAGGCTACAAGGACGTAGCCGGTGGAGCCGACGTCCAGGTACAGGGTCCTGGAACCGGATGATCGGAGAGCCGATATCTTCAATTACTTGAAAGATTCGGCTCGGGGGGCACCTAAACGGATAAGGTACAAGGCCATGAAGTACGTCCTTATTGGGGATGACATGTTCTACAGGACTTTGGAAGGGTTACTTCTCAGATGTCTGGGACCAGCCGAGGCAAATAAGCTCTTACACGAGGTACACGAAGGCGCCTGTGGAACTCATCAATCGGCTCATAAGATGAAATGGTTGATCAGGCGATCGGGGTTTTATTGGCCACCATGCTTGAGGATTGTTTTAAGTACTATAAATGGTGTCAAGCATGTCAGAAGTTTGGGAAAATTCAGATGGCACCTGCGTCAGTGATGAACCCCATCATCAAGCCTTGGCCATTTCGAGGTTGGGGCATGGATATGATCGGCAAAATCAATCCTCCATCGAGTAAAGGCCATGTGTGGATTTTGGCCATCACAGATTATTTTACTAAATGGGTGGAGGCCGTCCCTATGAAGTCAGTAGCATCGGCCGATGTTATCAATTTTGTGAAAGAACATGTCATTCATAGATTCGGGATTCCCCAGACTATCACGACCGATGGAGGTTCGGTTTTCATTTCTCGCTAGTTTAGAGAGTTCTGCGAGGGCATGGGAATTAAGTTGATCCGATCATCTCCATACTATGCTCAAGCAAATGGGCAAGCTGAAGCGTCCAACCGTAGCCTTATTAAGCTGATTAAGAGGAAAGTCGACGAGCACCCTAGACGTTGGCACGAGGTATTGTCAGAGGCTTTGTGGGCTTATCGCATGTCATGTCATGGAGCGATAAAAACCCCGCCATACCATCTGGTCTATGGACAAGAAGCCGTGTTTCCCTGGGAAATCACGGCTGGGTCGAGACGTGTTACGTTTCAGAATGACTTAACAACTGAAGAATATGCAGCCCTGATGAGTGATAGCATTGAGGATCTGACGGAACTTAGACTTTGGTCGCTTGAGAAAATTAAAGAGAACAAAGCCAAGGTAGCTCTCTCATATAATAAGAAGGTGAGACCAAAGGAGTTCCACGTTGGTGAACTGGTATGGGAAGCTGTATTGCCATTGGGGACTAAGGATAAAGTGTATGGTAAATGGTCTCCAAATTGGCACGGACCGTACAGAGTCGACCAAGTTTTAAAGGGTAATTCATACATGCTCGAGGAGCTGAGTGGTGCGAAGTTCCCAGTGGCTGTCAATGGTCAGCATCTCAAGAAATATTTCCCGAGTATGTGGGATGATGGACAGTGAAATATAGGGGCCGATGCATGAAATTGGCCAGTAAAATTTTTTGAAATATGCAAAGCACAGTGATACGCGTACAGCACGCGTCCGTTGGGAACCCCAAGAGGAAGGTGTGATGCGTACAGCGGCAAGTTTTCCCTCAGTAAGAAACCAAGGTTTATCGAACCAGTAGGAGCCAAGAAGCACGTTGAAGGTTGATGGCGGCGGGATGTAGTGCGGCGCAACACCCGAGATTCCGGCGCCAACGTGGAACCTGCACAACACAACCAAAGTACTTTGCCCCAACGAAACAGTGAGGTTGTCAATCTCACCGGCTTGCTGTAACAAAGGATTAGATGTATAGTGTGTGGATGATGATTGTTTGCAGAAAATAGTAAAACAAGTATTGCAGTAGATTTGTATTCGATGTAAAAGAATGGACCGGGGTCCACAGTTCACTAGAGGTGTCTCTCCCATAAGATAAATAGCATGTTGGGTGAACAAATTACAGTCGGGCAATTGACAAATAAAGAGAGCATGACAATGCACATATATGATATGATGAATATTGTGAGATTTAATTGGGCATTACGACAAAGTACATAGACCGCTATCCAAGCATGCATCTATGCCTAAAAAGTCCACCTTCAGAGTTATCATCCGAACCCCTTCCAGTATTAAGTTGCAAAACAACGTACAATTGCATTAAGTATGGTGCGTAATGTAATCAATAACTACATCCTCGGACATAGCATCAATGTTTTATCCCTAGTGGCAACAAGACATCCACAACCTTAGAACTTTCTGTCACCGTCCCGCATTTAATGGAGGCATGAACCCACTATCGAGCATAAATACTCCCTCTTGGAGTTAAGAGTAAAAACTTGGCCGCAGCCTCTACTAATAACGGAGAGCATGCAAGATCATAAACAACACATAGGTAATAGATTGATAATCAACATAACATAGTATTCTCTATCCATCGGATCCCGAAAAACACAACATATAGAATTACAGATAGATGATCTTGATCATGTTAGGCAGCTCACAAGATCCGACAATGAAGCACATGTGGAGAAGACAACCATCTAGCTACTGCTATGGACCCATAGTCCAGGGGTGAACTACTCACTCATCACTCCGGAGGCGACCATGGCGGTGAAGAGTCCTCCGGGAGATGATTCCCCTCTCCGGCGAGGTGCCGGAGGTGATCTCCAAAATCCCCCGAGATGGGATTGGCGGCGGCGGCGTCTCGTAAGGTTTTCCGTATCGTGGCTCTCGGATCGGGGGTTTCGCGACGAAGACCTTAAGTAGGCGGAAGGGCGGAGTCGGAGGGTCACGGGGGCCCCACACGCGCAGGGCCGCGCGGGCCCCTCTCCGGGCCGCGCCGCCCTAGTGTGGCGGCGCCCGTGGCCCCACTTCGTCTTCTCTTCGGTCTTCCGGAAGCTTCGTGGAAAAATAGGACCCCGGGCGTTGATTTCGTCCAATTCCGAGAATATTTCCTTTGTAGGATTTCTGAAACCAAAAACAGCAGAAAACAAGCAATCGGCTCTTCGGCATCTCGTTAATAGGTTAGTGCCGGAAAATGCATAAATACGACATATAATGTGTATAAAACATGTAGATATCATCAATAATGTGGCATGGAACATAAGAAATTATCGATACGTCGGAGACGTATCACACGTACCGATGCACTGACATCGACTTTAGAACTAAAAAGCCGATGCGTAGCCATCGACTCTAGAGGAACAAACTGTTGCGAGCAGGTATCAGTTTACCGTTTGAATTTGGGAATGGTCGCTTGGATCTGTCTAAATAGGTAACTGAGGCTGGCCTTGCTGACGTTTTTGGTAAAAGACCGATGCGTTGCCATCGGCTCTTTGAGCGTTGATCTACTTTGACGATCGGGAAAATCAAACCGAAGCATTCTTCATTGATTAAAGGAGGATTTTTACAAGAAGAGCCGATTGCTCACAAAAGGAGGATCTGCTGCCTAATGTACTACTACTAGTCCTATTCTAGTAGTTCCTAATCTAGGGGCCGTCGCTGCCCTCGTCGTCGCCGTCCTCGCCGCTGTCGGCGCTGCTGCCGGCGACGTCTTCGTCACTGCTGCTGAAGCCGCCGGCAGGGGCGTATTCTTCGTCGTCGTCGTCGTCCTCCGACCCGGCGCGGAAGCGCTTCACCGGCGGGTACTCGTCGGAGGAGGTGTCATCCTCCGATTCATACTCCTCGTCGGAGGAGAGGTCCGCGCCCCAGGAGAAGGCGTCGTCATCGCTCTCCTCCTCCCACTCCCCATCCACGAGGAACTGGAGGTTATCCTCCCCGTCGGTCAAGGATTCGTCATCCTCTGACTCGACGGTGAAGTCCCAATCCCTCTCGTCCCACCACTCTGGGGCGTGGGCCTCGTACGCCGCTATCGGGTCGTACTCCGGCGCCGCCTCGCTGGAGGAGGAGGATTGGAAGGAGAGACCCGAAGAGGCAGAGGAGGAGGAATCCATGGTGCAGAGGGTTTTTTGCCGATGGCTAATGCAGAACAGGAGGATGAAGAGGCGAACTGCTCGGGTGAGATTAAATAAAGGGGATATAGTGGGAGATGATTCAATGCTTGGGCAGTTTTCGAGGAAGCGGTGCCAAAACTGTCAATCGTGCAGTACGGAGAAGTTGAGAAGACAAGGCATCATGATGGAAAGACACTGAAGCGGTTCTGCTCTGCAACGCGTAACCCAATGAAGAAAAACAGAGTGGTTTTGGAATTATTATTGCCAAAACCAGGGGGGCATGTGTTATCACCAGAATTTAGCCAGAGCAGGAGATGGGCCGTGATTGAGAAGGGCTTGGAGGACATGCACATAAAGTGTCTCTGAATCGGCCTCGTGCGGGAGTTTGGGCTAGATTGCCCGTGTATCTGTACATTATGGTAGATTACGTTTTACCTTAGAATTAAGAGATAGAGTTTAGTCGTACACAGCTAGGTTTATTCCAAAGATAGAAAGTCTACGGACTATAAATATGTACCTAGGGTTATTGAGAAAGGGGGACGATCACGTTCACAACAAACCAATCTAGGCGCATCGCCACCCCTTGTTTCGAGGGTTTCTTCCGGGTAAGCGACATGCTGCCTAGATCGCATCTTGCGATCTAGGCAGTATCAGTTTATTCGTTGTTTGGTGTTGCTCGTACTGAAGCCTTGTTGATGGAGAGCAATATCGTTATCGTAGATGTTTTGGGGTTGATGTCGATACTTTTCTGATATACTTGCTTAGCTATGCTGCCCCTCAATATCTAGCTGCCTTTGCACCTATTTTGGGTGTAAGGGCAGCGTCTTGCTTAATCTTTATTTAGTAGATCTGATCTGTTATAGTTGCCCCTTGTTCTCCAAGGATTAGTTTGATATCCGCATGATTAGGCCTTGCAAACGGGTTGAATGATCCAGTAGTGCGTAAGGTATGGTTTGCTGATCCTAGAGGGATTGTTCCGGGAATCGACTTTGTGTTGGTTTTTAGGCCTCTTTAGGATTAGTTTTCTATTATCTTACGTATCTGCCAGGCTCAACTACGTGTAGGATGTTCCGGTTATGCGGTGAAAACCCTAGACTGTCGTAGATTGATTTAACTTGATATTGATAAAGCAGGATCCCCATGTTATCGTAAATCCAACGTGAACCATGGGTCAATCGGCTCTTTGAGCCGATTCACAGGGTAACCTGAGAGCCGATCGGGGCTCGTATTTAATGTTTACGTGTCCGCCATGCAGGAAACTAATTGAAGCAATCCATCACCTTCCTGACCAGGTATAGGTCAGGTGGCACGCCCTCGCATTAGCCAGGACGTGTGCCAGAGTTTTGCGGGCTGTCGCCCGAGGGACCAGGGCCCACCAGCAGTCCTGGGAGCCTCCCGGCTCTCCGTGTTGCTCGTCGCTGCTCGCCGGTGGGTTTTGGCAGGCAACACAGATACACATCACAATACGAGACTTGCAAGGCAAGTCGTACACAAGATACCATGGGTACACATGGGGCGTTGTTGCCGAGGCTGGGTGTAATTGATATCTTTTGATATTAATATATTCCCTTTATCTAAAAACTAGTAAACCACTAGGAGGTACAACTCTCGGGTACACTACACATCGACAATTAAGCAAAGGAGAGAGAATCGAGCAAATACAGGAAAGGACTCAACATAATTCCATGAGATATAGCACGAGTCAGATGTACTGATACTCAGATTTACAGTAAAAATTCCTACGAGATTCACAGGATTTCCTCCCCACTGATTCTAGCGTGAGCACATAACAGAACAATTAGACATGGGGAAGGGGGATACCTGACGCAGTGGAGTTCGAGAGGCAGCTACAGCTCCGGCAGCAGATCTCCATGAGTCCCATCGCTACCCCGGAACTGGAGCTCCCACATGACAGTACCAATAACTTGACGACGACGACGAAACTGGAGCTTCGCTGCCGACCATGGGAGGGAGGGGTGAGCGCACATCGGCACCATCTTCCCACTGCTTTGTGTTCTGCTGTCCCCCTCTCTACAAACCCAATGAGGCAAGGAATGATTGATTCATTAAGCAACTAAAGAATGAGTAAGACAAATCCACTAGTAGAAAAAGGGCCTTTAGTCCCGGTTCACAACGGGCTTTAGTCCCGGTTGTGCAACCGGGACTAAAGGGTCGCGACTAAAGCCCCCCCCCCCCCCTTTAGTCATGGTTGTTTACGAACCGCGACTAAAGGTCCGTCCACGTGGGCGGCTAGCTTGCGCCTTGCCGAAGGACCTTTAGTCCCGATTTGTGTCCCCAACCGGGACTAAAGGCTATTTCGTTATTTTTTTTAATTCATTTGGGTTTTTAATTTTTCTCACTCCGTTTTTTTTTCTATTTTTTTTTCAGAATTTATATTATTTCAGTTATTTGCATACTTAGTCTCTATCTCTAACTACACTTATCTCTAGTCAAATTAATTACTCGTGGTCAAACTTCCCGCTCGGCCACCCATCCTCCCACTACTCCACCTCTAGCACGCTTAACTTCCGAGTTCCATTCCGTCCCGCATCCAAGTGCTACGCGCACATGTATGTGATACTAGTATCATATCAATCCTAATAACATGTTGGTCGATGTCACATTTTTTTATTGTTTGAATTTCAAATAATTTTTTTCATAAACAAAAATAATGACGTAATAATAATCGTGAATAAATAAATGAACATTAACTTTTTAATTTTTAAATTTTTAATTTTTTAATTTTTAAATATTTTTTTTGCCAAACCTAAAACCTAAAAATTTGAAAATCTAAAAATTGGGTAAAAGTAATAGTAATCTTTATGCTGGATGCAATTATTAATTTTATTTTTTTGAAAAATTTAAAAAATATAAAATCCATAATTTATAGCAAAAACTAAAATCTTCCTGCTTTCGTATTTTCATTTGGAATTTTGAGAATCTAAAAATTGGCTAACCGGGTAAACCATTTCATTATCAAGTGCCACTTGCTGAGGTAGAGCATGTACCCCAAGAATTTGCCGTTTTTCTTCATATGCACACTGAAATTCGAGATGCAGATGTCCATGCACAACTTAAGGCGGATCTAGCTGCACATTTGTGGGCGAGGAGAGGAGCAACCAACAATGCATGATTTTATTTATATTTGTTTGATTGTATTATTTGTTTGGTTGTATGAATAATTTAAGTACTATTTGTTTGATAGATTGTATGAATAATTTAAGTACTATTTATTTGATTGAAACTATAGTTTAATTCTATTTGTGCGATTGTATGAATTATTGAATATATTATAAATAAAATGTGATTGATATGTTGTTTCAAAATATGGTAAAAGTAAAGAAAGTTTTGGAGGCCACCGTATGAGAAGAGCCGGTGTGGGAACAGCCTCCCCAAATAGAGGATGCACTACCGATGTCACCTATACAATACAACAGTGTCGGCGATCCTGTTGGCGACTATTTGGAGGACCCGGTGGAGATGCTCTTACGTCTCCAAAAAGATGCCTGTGCAGTGTGTGTAAAGCGCCGTGAGCATGCTGCATTGCTACTAGGCTAGCTAGCTAGATCGATTGCGTTGGACATACTCTAGGAGCGGTCAGCGGCCATGGGAGCGGCGACGTGTTGGCTTAGGCTACTCTAGGACGGGACGTGGGGCAGGAGGGACTAGGGAGACGCGGACGACAGAACTAGAGAGGCGCGCGTGCATGCCTTCAGATCGAACCGGCTGTAGCTAAGTAGACTTTTCCAAACCAAAATCTTGTTTCGTGGATTGTCTTTGCTCGTCGAATCGCTTCAGAGGTGTACTGTTTTCCGGCCGGCCGACGTGAGCTAGCTGAAATCGATCAAGCTTGTGTGTTTGGGTGCTGAGCTAGCTTGGCATGTATGTTGCGTGCCTGAAGCCCAACAGTTGATGCCTAACCTAGAGCACGGATTGCCTGAAATGTTCGCATCCCTTGAATCTCATAGCCGTGTATCAACCCAATGATTACAACAGATACAGATCACAATACGAGACTTGTGATGTCTACGGGAGCTTCTATTCTTGTAGACAGTGTTGGGCCTCCAAGAGCAGAGGTTTGTAGAACAGCAGCAAGTTTCCCTTAAGTGGATCACCCAAGGTTTATCGATCTCAGGGAGGAAGAGGTCAAAGATATCCCTCTCATGCAACCCCGCAACCACAAAGCAAGAAGTCTCTTGTGTCCCCAACACACCTAATAGGTGCACTAGTTCGGCGAAGAGATAGTGAAATACGGGTGGTATGAATAAGTAGTAGCAACGGCACCAGAAAAGTGCTTTGCCCAGGACGAGTAAACAAGCAGTAGTAACAAGTAGTAGTAACGCAGTAAAACAAGTAAACAAGCAGCGATAGCAGTATTTAGGAACAAGGCCTAGGGATTAGACTTTCACTAGTGGACACTCTCAACATTGATCACATAACAGAATAGATAAATGCATACTCTACACTCTTGTTGGATGATGAACACATTGCGTAGGATTACACGAACCCTCAATGCCGGAGTTAACAAGCTCCACAATAATTCTCATATTTTAGTAACCTTTAGTGTAAGATAGATCAAAAGACTAAACCAAGTACTAGCATAGCATGCACACTGGTCACCTTCATGCATATGTAGGAGGAATAGATCACATCAATATTATCATAGCAATAGTTAACTTCGCAATCTACAAGAGATCATGATCATAGCATAAACCAAGTACTAACACGGTGCACACACTGTCACCTTTGCACACGTGCAGGAGGAATAAAACTACTTTAATAACATTGCTAGAGTAGCACATAGATAAATTGTGATACAAACACATTGCAATCATAAAGAGATATAAATAAGCAACTCACTATGCCATTCAACAGTGAATAAGTATTCTGTGAAATATAGCCTAAGAGACCCACACGGTGCACACACTGTCACCTTTACACACGTGGGACAAGGAGTCTCCGGAGATCACATAGGTAAAACTCACTTGACTAGCATAATGACATCTAGATTACAAGCATCATCATATGAATCTCAATCATGTAAGGCAGCTCATGAGATTATTGTATTGAAGTACATAGGAGAGAGATGAACCACATAGCTACCGGTACAGCCCCGAGCATCGATGGAGAACTACTCCCTCCTCATGGGAGCAGCAGCGGTGATGAAGATGGCGGTGGAGATGGCAGCGGTGTCGATGGAGAAGCCTTCCGGGGCACTTCCCCGCTCCGGCAGCGTGCCGGAACGAAACTCCTGTCCCCGGATCTTGGCTTCGGGATGGCGGCGGCTCCGGAAGGTTTTCCGTATCGTGGTTCTTCGCCTCGGGGTTTCGCAACGGAGGCTTTAAGTAGGCGGAAGGGCGGAGTCGGGGGCCCGACGAGGGGCCCACACCATAGGGCGGCGTGGGCCCCCTTGGCCGCGCCGCCATGTGGTGTCGCCACCTCGTGGCCCCACTTCGTATGTTCTTCGGTCTTCCGGAAGCTCCGTGGAAAAATAGGCCCTCGGGTCTTCGTTTCGTCCAATTCCGAGAATATTTCGTTACTAGGATTTCTGAAACCAAAAACAGCAGAAAACAGAACCGGCACTTCGGCATCTTGTTAATAGGTTAGTTCCGTAAAATGCACGAATATGACATAAAGTGTGCATAAAACATGTAGGTATCACCAATAATATGGCATAGAACATAAGAAATTATCGATACGTCGGAGACGTATCAAGCATCCCCAAGCTTAGTTCTGCTCGTCCCGAGCAGGTAAAACGATAACAAAGATAATTTCTGAAGTGATATGCCATCATAACCTTGATATACTATTTGTAAACATATGTAGTGGATGCAGCGATCAAAACAATGGTAATGACATGAGTAAACAAGTGAATCATAAAGCAAAGACTTTTCATGAATAGTACTTCAAGACAAGTATTAATAAGTCTTGCATAAGAGTTAACTCATAAAGCAATAAATCAAAGTAAAGGCATTGAAGCAACACAAAGGAAGATTAAGTTTCAGCGGTTGCTTTCAACTTGTAACATGTATATCTCATGGATAATAGTCAACATAGAGTAATATAACAAGTACAATATGCAAATATGTAGGAATCAATGCACAGCTTCACACAAGTGTTTGTTTCTTGAGGTGGAGAGAGATAGGTGAACTGACTCAACATAAAAGTAAAAAGAATGGTCCTTCAAAGAGGAAAGCATCGATTGCTATATTTGTGCTAGAGCTTTTATTTTGAAAACATGAAACAATTTTGTCAACGGTAGTAATAAAGAATATGAGTTATGTACATTATATCTTACAAGTTGCAAGTCTCATGCATAGTATACTAATAGTACCCGCACCTTGTCCTAATTAACTTGGACTACCGGATCTTTGCAATGCACATGTTTTGACCAAGTGTCACAATGGGGTACCTCCATGCCGCCGAGTACAAAGGTCTAAGGAGAAAGCTCGCATTTTGGATTTCTCGCTTTTGATTATTCTCAACTTAGACATCCATACCGGGACAACATGGACAACGGATAATGGACTCCTCTTTAATGCATAAGCATGTGGCAACAATTATTATTCTCATATGAGATTGAGGATATATGTCCAAACTGAAACTTCCACCATGAATCATGGCTTTAGTTAGCGGCCCAAAGTTCTTCTCTAACAATATGCATGCTCCAACCATGAAGGTGGTAGATCTCTCTTGCTTCGGACAAGACGGACATGCATAGCAACTCACATGATATTCAACAAAGAATAGTTGATGGCGTCCCCGTAAACATGGTTATCGCACAACAAGCAACTTAATAAGAGATAAAGTGCATAAGTACATATTCAATACCACAATAGTTTTTAAGCTATTTGTCCCATGAGCTATATATTGCAAAGGTGAATGATGAAATTTTAAAGGTAGCACTCAAGCAATTTACTTTGGAATGGCGGAGAAATACCATGTAGTAGGTAGGTATGGTGGACACAAATGGCATAGTGGTTGGCTCAAGTATTTTGGATGCATGAGAAGTATTCCCTCTCGATACAAGGTTTAGGCTAGCAAGGTTATTTGAAACAAACACAAGGATGAACAGTACAGCAAAACTCACATAAAAGACATATTGTAAGCATTA
This sequence comes from Lolium rigidum, assembly GCF_022539505.1. Taxonomy (NCBI): domain Eukaryota; kingdom Viridiplantae; phylum Streptophyta; class Magnoliopsida; order Poales; family Poaceae; genus Lolium; species Lolium rigidum. Next base: position 29,440,506 of record NC_061514.1, on the reverse strand, counting down.
TAAGACTCCATACCGTCTTCCTTGTTGTTCAAAACTCAATACTAGATATTATCTAGACTCTAGAGAAACCAAATATGCAAACCAAATTAGCAAGCTCTAAGTATTTCTTCATTAATGGGTGCAAAGTATATGATGCAAGAGCTTAAACATGAGCACAACAATTGCCAAGTATCAAATTATCCAAGACATTTTAGAATTACTACATGTAGTATTTTCCAATTCCAACCATATAACAATTTAACGAAGAAGAAACTTCGCCATGAATACTATGAGTAGAGCCTAAGGACATACTTGTCCATATGCTACAGCGGAGCGTGTCTCTCTCCCACAAAGTGAATGCTAGGATCCATTTTATTCAAACCAAACAAAAAACAAAAACAAACCGACGCTCCAAGCAAAGTGCATAAGATGTGACAGAATAAAAATATAGTTTCAGGGGAGGAACCTGATAATGTTGTCGATGAAGAAGGGGATGCCTTGGGCATCCCCAAGCTTAGACGCTTGAGTCTTCTTGAAATATGCAGGGGTGAACCACCGGGGCATCCCCAAGCTTAGGGCTTTCACTCTTCTTGATCATAGTATATCATCCTCCTCTCTTGACCCTTGAAAACTTCCTCCACACCAAACTCGAAACAACTCATTAGAGGGTTAGTGGACAATAAAAATTAACATGTTCAGAGGTGACACAATCATTCTTAACACTTCTGGACATTGCATAAAGCTACTGGACATTAATGGATCAAAGAAATTCATCCAACATAGCAAAAGAGGCAATGCGAAATAAAAGGCAGAATCTGTCAAAACAGAACAGTCCGTAAAGATGGATTTTATTAGGCCACCAGACTTGCTCAAATGAAAATGCTCAAATTGAATGAAAGTTGCGTACATATCTGAGGATCATGCACGTAAATTGGCTTAATTTTCTGAGTTACCTACAGAGAATTAGACCCAGATTCGTGACAGACAAAGAAATCTGTTTCTGCGCAGTAATCCAAATCTAGTATTCACTTTACTATCAAAGACTTTACTTGGCACAACAAAACACAAAACTAAGATAAGGAGAGGTTGCTACAGTAGTAAACAACTTCCAAGACACAAATATAAAACAAAGTACTGTAGCAAAATAACACATGGGTTATCTCCCAAGAAGTTCTTTCTTTATAGCCGTTAAGATGGGCTCAGCAGTTTTAATGATGCACTTGCAAAAAATAGTATTTGAAGCAAAAGAGAGCTTCAAGAGGCAAATTCAAAACACATTTAAGTCTAACATGCTTCCTATGCAGAGGCATCTTGTACACAAATGAATTCATGAAGAACAAAGTGACAATCATAAGAGGATAAAACAAAAGTAGCTTCAAGATTCTCAACATAAAGAGGGGAAACTTAATATTATTGAAATGCATATAACCATATTTCCCTCTCTCATAATAACTTTCAGTAGCATCATTGATGAAATCCACAATATACCCATCACTTAAAACATTCTTATCATGGTTCATATGCATAGAAGTATCATTAAATTTGGCATAAGAAGAGTTATTCTCATTAATAGTAATTGGAGTAAGATTATTATCAAGAATTTGAACATGGTAAACAAATTTCATATTAAGGGAATTGTTTTTAGTAATCCAATCATGACTATGACAAGTCTCATAAGGATAGTTAGAACCTATATCATAGCATTCTTTATAATAATCATCAGAGATCGGGGGCACAGTGTCATCATAGGAAATAGAATAGTTATCTTCCACAATCGGTTTATCTGTGTCCACACAATCATTGTTATTAGAAGGAGATGTATCAAGAACATAATGACCAGTAGCTAAAGGATTTTCAAACACCTCTTCCCCAAGCTTAGAGCTTTCTATATCATTATGGGAGGAAGCATGGATAGCACCGACACTATGGCAATTATTATCATCATTTTCAGAATTAGTTTCCCAGAGATTTGTAATATCAAAAGTAGTGTGCTCATTCAAATCATGATCTCTAATGTATGTAAAGGGCATAGGAAGATCATCGAATTCAGATTCATTATCATAATAATCATTAGGAGCAACATACTTACGGTTACCTAGCGTTATCTCATTCACGCGGGGATACGCCGTTACCTCTTTCTTTTTATTCTCCTTCTTCTTCTTCTTCTTCTTCTTGTTCCCTCCTTTAGGAGGAAGAGGCTTGAAGGGTGGCTTGTCCGCATAACCTGATTTACTTTCAGAAACAATAGAAGAAACTTGGGAGGATCCCTCCTTTTCATTAATTAGTTGAAAACATACAGCTGTCCTATCATATTTTGGTAAGGTGTCATCTTCTAAAATATTTTGTATGTAAGTATTTGTATGGCTATTATCAATGCAATAAGAAAAACACCCATGCAGGACATCATCAATATCAAGATCACTCATATGTAACAAAGAGATTTTTCTCGACAGTTCTTCACACCCCAAAAATAAAGTAAGTTCATCATGCTGATTAGGAGTAATTTCATCATCACAATACGAATTTGCACCACTCATTGGGTTCAAATTATCATTGGAGGAGCATTGAAAATTAAAATGACCCACTTCGTGGCAAACTTCACAAATAAAAGGATAGAGGGCACAAACTTTTTTACCAAGATCATCTAGAGCCCTAAACCACTTTCTAGTTTTTTCATTAGCATGATGGATACAATATTCATCTTTGATTTGATTAATTCCACAAGGTCTATGTATTCCACAAAATTAACATGCTTATAGGAAATAACATTCTTAGGAGTTTGAGCATGCTCATTACAATAATTAACAACAATTTCATTCTTCATGCAAGCCTCTTTAAAAGGTTCATGATACTTATCAAAATTCTTTTTAGGCAATTCAAAATGAGAAGCAAAGGCTTTATAAAGATTTGCAGCAACTTGAGAGTCAAGACCATAAGTAGCACTCATATTTCGAAATTTATCGGTATCCATAAAATCTTCAATGCATTCATAATCATAATTTATACCTGACTCTTTACCTTTGTCGTTCTCCCAATCTTCAGCGTTCTCCTTAATCCGATCAAGAAGGTCCCTTTTAAACTCTTCTTTGTTGCGCGTGAATGATCCAGAACAAGTAGCATCCAGCAAGGTCTTATCTTGAAAAGAAAGTCTTGCATAGAAATTATCAACGATGATATTACCTGGAAGCTCATGATTGGGGCATTTGAGCATTAAAGACTTCAATCTCTCCCATGCTTGGGCAATACTCTCTCCATCATGAGGCCAGAAATTATATATTCGGTTTCGGTCTTTGTGAATTTCACTTGGAGGATAGAATTTAGAATAAAATAGAGGCACAATATCCTTCCAATCAAGAGAATGCTCATCCTTCAGCAGTTTATGCCAATGCGCCGCTTTACCAGACAACGACATAGAGAATAATTTCTTCTTCACTTCATCCATAGAGATACCTGCACACTTGAATAACCCGCATAATTCATGCAAAAACAGTAAATGATCTCCAGGATGCACAGCTTCCATCCCCTTCATAGCGGTTATCCATAACACGTTCAATAATTTTCATAGGTATTTTATATGGAGTACTTTCAGTAGGTGCATTTAAAATATCACAAGCATCATTAGAGTTATCGCATATGGGAGATAAAGAATTATCAGAGCAAATTTTCTCCCCTAAAGATGGGAAGCTAAAAAGATCACAAAGACTAGCTTCCCCAAGCTTAGACTTCTCCCTAGCATTAGCAGTAATTGCATTCATACTAATAACATCGCTACTAGCATGCAAATAAGGTTCCATTGGTTTTTTAATGTTCACACCAAACAATTCTAAATCAGGAAAAAGATTAAAAAGCTCACTAAATTTTTTGTTGTTTTCCATTATGCCTAACTAGTGTAAACAAGAAACAAAAAGATGCAATTGCAGGATCTAAAGGAAATAGCTTCGAGCACAAACACAATGGCGCCGGAAAAGTACTCGTTACCCGGAACCGGAGTATGAGTGCCTTTTTACCTTTCCTCCCCGGCAACGGCGCCGGAAAAGTGCTTGATGTCTACGGGAGCTTCTATTCTTGTAGACAGTGTTGGGCCTCCAAGAGCGAGAGGTTTGTAGAACAGCGAGCAAGTTTCCCTTAAGTGGATCACCCAAGGTTTATCGATCTCGGGGAGGAAGAGGTCAAAGATATCCCTCTCATGCAACCCCGCAACCACAAAGCAAGAAGTCTCTTGTGTCCCCAACACACCTAATAGGTGCACTAGTTCGGCGAAGAGATAGTGAAATACGGGTGGTATGAATAAGTAGTAGCAACGGCACCGGAAAAGTGCTTTGCCCGAGGACGATAAACAAGCAGTAGTAACAAGCAGTGAGTAACGCATAGAAACGATGAAACAAGCAGCGATAGCGATATTTAGGAACAAGGCCTAGGGATTAGACTTTCACTAGTGGACACTCTCAACATTGATCACATAACAGAATAGATAAATGCATACTCTACACTCTTGTTGGATGATGAACACATTGCGTAGGATTACACGAACCCTCAATGCCGGAGTTAACAAGCTCCACAATAATGCTCATATTTTAGTAACCTTTAGTGTAAGATAGATCAAAAGACTAAACCAAGTACTAGCCTAGCATGCACCCTGTCACCTTCATGCATATGTAGGAGGAATAGATCACATCAATATTATCATAGCAATAGTTAACTTCAATCTACAAGAGATCATGATCATAGCATAAACCAAGTACTAACACGGTGCACACATCGTCACCTTTGCACACGTGCGGGAGGAATAAAACTACTTTAATAACATTGCTAGAGTAGCACATAGATAAATTGTGATACAAACACATTTCAATCATAAAGAGATATAAATAAGCACCTCACTATGCCATTCAACGAGTGAATAAGTATTCCGTGAAATATAGCCTAAGAGACCCACACGGTGCACACACTCGTCACCTTTACACACGTGGGACAAGGAGTCTCCGGAGATCACATAGGTAAAACTCACTTGACTAGCATAATGACATCTAGATTACAAGCATCATCATATGAATCTCAATCATGTAAGGCAGCTCATGAGATTATTGTATTGAAGTACATAGGAGAGAGATGAACCACATAGCTACCGGTACAGCCCCGAGCCTCGATGGAGAACTACTCCCTCCTCATGGGAGCAGCAGCGGTGATGAAGATGGCGGTGGAGATGGCAGCGGTGTCGATGGAGAATCCTTCCGGGGGTACTTCCCCGCTCCGGCAGCGTGCCGGAACAGAGACTCATGTCCCCCAGATCTTGGCTTCGCGATGGCGGCGGCTCTGGAAGGTTTTCCGTATCGTGGTTCTTCGCCTCAGGGGTTTCGCGACGGAGGCTTTAAGTAGGCGGAAGGGCAGAGTCGAGGGCCTGACGAGGGGCCCACACCATAGGGCGGCACGGCCCCCCCTTGGCCGCGCCGCCATGTGGTGTCGCCACCTCGTGGCCCCACTTCGTATGTTGTTCGGTCTTCTGGAAGCTCCGTGGAAAAATAGGCCCCTGAGTCTTCGTTTCGTCCAATTCCGAGAATATTTCGTTACTAGGATTTCTGAAACCAAAAACAGCAGAAAACAGGAACTGGCACTTCGGCATCTTGTTAATAGGTTAGTTCCGGAAAATGCACGAATATGACATAAAGTGTGCATAAAACATGTAGGTATCATCAATAATATGGCATAGAACATAAGAAATTATCGATACGTCGGAGACGTATCAACTTGCAAGGCAAGTCGTACACAATATACCATGGGTACACAAGATACATGTCATGCAAGTCGCAAGTGACAATTAATACATGTCATGCATACGCGCACATGTATGTGATACTAGTATCATATCAATCCTATTAACATGTTGGTCGATGTCACATTTTTTTATTGTTTGAATTTCAAATAATTTTTTCCATAAACAAAAATAATGATGTAATAATAATTGTGAATAAATAAATGAACATTAACTTTTTAATTTTTATTATTTTAATTTTTTTATTTTTTAAATATTTTTTTTGCCAAACCTAAAACCTAAAAATTTGAAAATCTAAAAATTGGGTAAAAGTAATAGTAATCATTATGCTGGATGCCATTATTAATTTTATTTTTTTGAAAAATTTAAAAAATATAAAATCCATAATTTATAGAAAAAACTAAAATATTCCTTTTTTCGTATTTTCATTTGGAATTTTGAGAATCTAAAAATTGGCTAACCGGGTAAACCATTTTATTATCAAGTGCCACTTGCTGAGGTAGAGCATGTACCCCAAGAATTTACCGTTTTTCTTCATATGCACACTGAAATTCGAGATGCAGATGTCCATGCACAACTTAAGGCGGATCTAGCTGCACATTTGTGGGCGAGGAGAGGAGCAACCAACAATGCATGATTTTATTTATATTTGTTTGATTGTATTATTTGTTTGGTTGTATGAATAATTTAAGTACTATTTGTTTGATAGATTGTATGAATAATTTAAGTACTATTTATTTGATTGAAACTATAGTTTAATTCTATTTGTGCGATTGTATGAATTATTGAATATATTATAAATAAAATGTGATTGATATGTTGTTTCAAAATATGGTAAAAGTAAAGAAAGTTTTGGAGGCCACCGTATGAGAGGCGCCGGTGTGGGAACAGCCTCCCCAAATAGAGGATGCACTGTCGACGCCACCCATACAACACAACAGTGCCGGCGATCCTGCTGGCGACTATTTGGAGGACCCGGTGGAGATGCTCTTACGGCTCCAAAAAGATGCCTGTGAAGTGCGTGTGAAGCGCCGTGAGCGCGCTGCATTGCTACTAGGCTAGCTAGCTAGATCGATTGCGTTGGACATACTCTAGGAGCGGTCAACGGCCATGGGAGCGGCGACGTGCTGGCTTAGGCTACTCTAGGATGGGACGTGGGGCAGGAGGGACTAGGGAGACGCGGGCGACAGAAGTAGAGAGCGCGCGCGTGCATGCCTTCAGATCGAACCGGCTGTAGCTAAGTAGATTTTTCCAAACTAAAATCTTGTTTCGTGGATTGTCTTTGCTCGTCGAATCGCTTCAGAGGTGTACTGTTTTCCGGCCGGCCGACGTGAGCTAGCTGAAATCGATCAAGCTTGTGTGTTTGGGTGCTTAGCTAGCTTGGCATGTATGTTGCGTGCCAGAAGCCCAACAGTTGATGCCTAACCTAGAGCACGGATTGCCTGAAATGTTCGCATCCCTTGAATCTCATAGCCGTGTATCAACCCAACGATTACAACAGATACATATCACAGTACGAGACTTGCAAGACAAGTCGTACACAAGATACCATGGGTACACAAGATACATGTCATGCAATTCGCAAGTGACAATTAATACATGTCATGCATACGCGCACATGTATGTGATACTAGTATCATATCAATCCTATTAACATGTTGGTCGATGTCACATTTTTTTATTGTTTGAACTTCAAATAATTATTTTCATAAACAAAAATAATGATGTAATAATAATCGTGAATAAATAAATGAACATTAACTTTTTAATTTTTTAATTTTTTAATTTTTAATTTTTTAAATATTTTTTTTGCCAAACCTAAAACCTAAAAATTTGAAAATCTAAAAATTGCGTAAAAGTAATAGTAATCTTTATGCTGGATGCAATTATTAATTTTATTTTTTTGAAAAATTTAAAAAATATAAAATCCATAATGTATAGCAAAAACTAAAATCTTCCTGCTTTCGTATTTTCATTTGGAATTTTGAGAATCTAAAAATTGGCTAACCGGGTAAACCATTTTATTATCAAGTGCCACTTGCTGAGGTAGAGCATGTACCCCAAGAATTTGCCGTTTTTCTTCATATGCACACTGAAATTCGAGATGCAGATATCCATGCACAACTTAAGGCGGATCTAGCTGCACATTTGTGGGCGAGGAGAGGAGCAACCAACAATGCATGATTTTATTTATATTTGTTTGATTGTATTATTTTTTTGGTTGTATGAATAATTTAAGTACTATTTGTTTGATAGATTGTATGAATAATTTAAGTACTATTTATTTGATTGAAACTATAGTTTAATTCTATTTGTGCGATTGTATGAATTATTGAATATATTATAAATAAAATGTGATTGATATGTTGTTTCAAAATATGGTAAAAGTAAAGAAAGTTTTGGAGGCCACCGTATGAGAGGCGCCGGTGTGGGAACAGCCTCCCCAAATAGAGGATGCACTGCCGACGCCACCCATACAACACAACAGTGCCGGCGATCCTGCTGGCGACTATTTGGAGGACCCGGTGGAGATGCTCTTACGTCTCCAAAAAGATGCATGTGCAGTGCGTGTGAAGCGCCGTGAGCGCGCTGCATTGCTACTAGGCTAGCTAGCTAGATCGATTGCGTTGGACATACTCTAGGAGCGGTCAGCCGCCATGGGAGCGGCGACGTGCTGGCTTAGGCTACTCTAGGACGGGACGTGGGGCAGGAGGGACTAGGGAGACGCGGGCGACAGAACTAGAGAGCGCGCGCGTGCATGCCTTCAGATCGAACCGGCTGTAGCTAAGTAGACTTTTCCAAACCAAAATCTTGTTTCGTGGATTGTCTTTGCTCGTCGAATCACTTCAGAGGTGTACTGTTTTCCGGCCGGCCGACGTGAGCTAGCTGAAATCGATCAAGCTTGTGTGTTTGGGTGCTTAGCTAGCTTGGCATGTATGTTGCGTGCCGGAAGCCCAACAGTTGATGCCTAACCTAGAGCACGGATTGCCTGAAATGTTCGCATCCCTTGAATCTCATAGCCGTGTATCAACCCAATGATTACAACAGATACACATCACAATACGAGACTTGCAAGGCAAGTCGTACACAAGATACCATGGGTACACAAGATACATGTCATGCAATTCGCAAGTGACAATTAATACATGTGAGGCATACGCGCACATGTACGTGATACTAGTATCATATCAATCCTATTAACATGTTAGCCGATGTCACATTTTTTTATTGTTTGAATTTCAAATAATTTTTTCATAAACAAAAATAATGATGTAATAATAATCGTGAATAAATAAATGAACATTAACTTTTTAATTTTTATTATTTTTAATTTTTTTATTTTTTAAATATTTTTTTTGCCAAACCTAAAACCTAAAAATTTGAAAATCTAAAAATTGGGTAAAAGTAATAGTAATCTTTATGCTGGATGCAATTATTAATTTTATTTTTTTGAAAAAATTAAAAAATATAAAATCCATAACTTATAGCAAAAACTAAAATCTTCCTGCTTTCGTATTTTCATTTGGAATTTTGAGAATCTAAAAATTGGTTAACCAGGTAAACCATTTTATTATCAAGTGTCACTTGCTGAGGTAGAGCATGTACCCCAAGAATTTGCCGTTTTTCTTCATATGCACACTGAAATTCGAGATACAGATGTCCATGCACAACTTAAGGCGGATCTAGCTGCACATTTGTGGGCGGGGAGAGGAGCAACCAACAATGCATGATTTTATTTATATTTGTTTGATTGTATTATTTGTTTGGTTGTATGAATAATTTAAGTACTATTTGTTTGATAGATTGTATGAATAGATTAAGTACTATTTATTTGATTGAAACTATAGTTTAATTCTATTTGTGCGATTATATGAATTATTGAATATATTATAAATAAAATGTGATTGATATGTTGTTTCAAAATATGGTAAAAGTAAAGAAAGTTTTGGAGGCCACCGTATGAGAGGCGCCGGTGTGGGAACAGCCTCCCCAAATAGAGGATGCACTTGCCGACGCCACCCATACAACACAACAGTGTCGGCGATCCTGCTGGCGACTATTTGGAGGACCCGGTGGAGATGCTCTTACGTCTCCAAAAAGATGCATGTGCAGTGTGTGTGAAGCGTCGTGAGCGCGCTGCATTGCTACTAGGCTAGCTAGCTAGATCGATTGCGTTGGATATACTCTAGGAGCGGTCAGTGGCCATGGGAGCGGCGACGTGCTGGCTTAGGCTACTCTAGGACGGGACGTGGGGCAGGAGGGACTAGGGAGACGTGGTCGACAGAACTAGAGAGCGCGCGCGTGCATGCCTTCAGATCGAACCGGCTGTAGCTAAGTAGATTTTTCCAAACCAAAATCTTGTTTCGTGGATTGTCTTTGCTCGTCGAATCGCTTCAGAGGTGTACTGTTTTCCGGCCGGCCGACGTGAGCTAGCTGAAATCGATCAAGCTTGTGTGTTTGGGTGCTTAGCTAGCTTGGCATGTATGTTGCGTGCCAGAAACCCAACAGTTGATGCCTAACCTAGAGCACGGATTGCCTGAAATGTTCGCATCCCTTGAATCTCATAGCCGTGTATCAACCCAGTGATTACAATGTAGGATAACGTTGCATAGAAAACAAAAAAATTCCTACCGCGAACACGCAATCCAAGCCAAGATGCAATCTAGAAGACGGTAGCAACGAGGGGGTATCGAGTATCACCCTTGAAGAGATTCCAAAGCCTACAAGATGAGGCTCTTGTTGCTGCGGTAGACGTTCACTTGCCGCTTGCAAAAGCGCGTAGAAGATCTTGATCACGATCGGTTCCGGCACCACGAACGGGCAGCACCTCCGTACTCGGTCACACGTTCGGTTGTTGATGAAGACGACGTACACCTCCCCGTTCCAGCGGGCAGCGGAAGTATTAGCTCCTCTTGAATCGACGAGCACGACGGCGTGGTGTCGGTGGTGGTGGAGAAATCTGCGGAGCTTCAC
>NC_061514.1:29368339-29429683 GCF_022539505.1 Lolium rigidum | reverse complement strand
CTTATGACAAAGAAAGATGCTAAGCCGAGGCTTATTAGATGGGTACTTCTTTTGCAAGAATTTGATTTACATATTGTAGATAGGAAAGGTGCTCGATAATCCTGTCGCCGATAATTTGTCTAGATTGGAAAATATTGCTTATGATCCTGTTCATGTTAATGATAGTTTTCCAAATGAACAATTGGCTGTAATAAAGGTGAGCTCGCGAGACAGATCCTTGGTATGCTCGATTATGCTAACTTTATTGTTTCCAACTACTTGCCTCCAACCTTTTCAGCTCAGACAAAGGAGGAAATTCTTTTATGACTTGAGGCATCATTTCTGGGATGACCCACACTTATATAAAGAAGGAGTGGATGGTATTCCGCGAAGGTGTGTTCCCGAATATGAACAACAAGAGATATTGAGTAAATGTCATGGTAGTGCTTATGGAGGACATCACGCCGGAGATAGAACCGCGCAAAAGGTTCTACAATCAGGTTTTTATTGGCCAACTCTCTTCAAAGATGCAAGGAAGTTTATTTTATCTTGTGATGAATTTCAAAGGGTTGGTAATATCTCCAGACGCAATGAAATGCCTATGAATTATACTCTTGTTATTGAACCGTTTGATTGTTGGGGATTTGACTTCAGAAGGTAACACTCATATACTTGTTGCTGTTGATTATGTTACTAAATGGGTGGAAGCCATACCTACAAAAAGTGTTGATGGTGAGACCTCTTTAAGAATGCTTTTAGACATTATTTTTCCTAGATTTGGAGTTCCTAGATATATTATGACAGATGGAGGTTCTCATTTTATTCATGGTGGTTTTAGGAAAACTCTTGCTAAATATGGTATTAATCATAGAACTGCTTCCGCTTATCATCCTCAAACTAGTGGGCAAGTAGAACTATCAAATAGAGAAATTAAATCTATCTTGCAAAAGACTGTTAATAAAACTAGAAAGAATTGGGCTAGTAAATTGAAGGAAGCACTATGGGCTTATAGAACTGCTTATAAAAACCCCATGGGAATGTCACCTTATAAGATGGTTTATGGAAAAGCTTGTCATTTACCTTTAGAACTAGAGCACAAAGCTTATTGGGCTGTTAGAGAACTAAATAAAGATCCTAAACTAGCCGGTAATAAGAGGTTGCTGCAATTAAGTTCTCTAGATGAATGGAGAAGTGAGCTTATGAAAATGCTAAACTCTTTAAAGAGAAAGTTAAGAAATGGCATGATAGAAGGATTATCAAAAGAGAGTTTAATATTGGGGATAAAGTCCTATTGTATCGGTCTCGTCTCAGATTCTTTGCAGGGAAATTACTCTCGAAATGGGAAGGACCATATGTTGTTGAGGAGGTGTATCGTTCAGGAGCAATTAAAATTAATTCTCTCCAAGGCAATGCCACGCAAGTGGTGAATGGACAAAGACTCAAGCATTATATCTCAGGTGATTCTTATAATATAGATGTTGATGTTATTCGAGTGGAAACACCGGAGGCTTTCATCAAAGGTCAAATTGACAGTCCGCCAGAACTCGACTTTGAATAGGTAACAGTACAGGTAATAAAAAGTTCGCGATTTACTTTCCTAACAATGATTTTGCTGTTTTTGAAAAATATGAAAAATTACGAGATCGAAACGGAGTGGAGGAGACGCACGAGGGCGTGCCCCCATAGGCCGGCGCGGGCCCCAGCCTGGCCGCGCCGCCCTATGAGCTGGCCGCCTCATCGCCTCTTTCCGACTCCGGTTCGACCTGGTACTTTCCTTATGACATAAAAATTCCTGCTATATAATCCCCCGGACTCTTGGAGGTCCGTATATCGTTTTCTCGACGTGTTTTGTTTCGAGCTGTTTCTGCCAGGATCTATTTTCAATCTAGGAGCACCATGGCCTCCAACAACAAGGGCAAAGGGCTTTCGAAGGAAGAAGTGAAAAGGGTGTCGTCAAAACAAGAGCAACAAGCTGTTGGGAGTAAGCAAATCTTGGTGGGATCCGTTGACACTCGACGTTCTTTCTCTCATAACTTGCGGGGACCCTTACCACCTGCTTCTTGGCCTCGACTCTTTCCCTGTGTTGGAAGAAGCTCTATGGACTACCGATGAGTTTTGTGGTCAATACCGGGCTCTAAGAAGAGAAGTGGAGATACTCCAGGAGGAGAATTACCGACTCCGTAGAATGCTGGAATATTACTCGATACCCATCACAAGGTCGCCACCACCAACTTCAGATAACAATGAATCTCTTCGAGTCTTAGTGCAGAATTGCCAAGCTGAGAAACTGAAGCTGAAGGAGATCTGTAAGAAGCGCGGGAGGAGTTCATCACCACCATCGCCAAGGGAGTAATTCATCATCGGTATTGGCATTCCCTTGGTTTGTTCCAAGCTTGGGGGAGTGCCGCGGTATCACATCATCACTACCTTTTTACTTTTTACTATCAAGTAGTGTCATATCATGAGTAGGGAAGTTATCATATAAGGTGGGTTGCAGTGTGGAAGTATCTCTCCTTTAGTTGGTTGTCTATGTATCCCTTGGTGTGAGTTATCGTTATGAAATATTAATGAGAAGTCTTATCATTTACATATTGCACACCTTATTTTAGTTTGCAATTTCGTTATATGATTGATCTTGATTTTAGTATTGGTGCCACTTTGGGAGCATTGAGTAAATCTATTTGGTTTTGGCAAACTTAGCATTGGTCAATAGCAACAACACCTTGAGGTTTAAGTAGAAAAGAGAAATACATATAGTTGTTTCATTATCTTCCTTTCTTGTTAGCTCATAGCTTATTATTCTGAAGTTAAAATTGTTTGTGCTTACAAGAAAGATACATGAGTATGTCTATCACATGTATATTTGCTTGTTTCCCTCAACTCTTATGCTTCCTAATTAACCTTGCTAGCCAAAGACCTGTACTGAGAGGGAATGCTTCTCGTGCATCCAAACCTCAACCCAAACCTATGCCATTTGTGTCCACCATATCTACCTACTACATGGTATTTCCTGCCATTCCAAGTAAATACTTCATGTGCTACCTTTAAACAATTCAAAATTTATTACTTCTTATTTGTGTCAATGTTTTATAGCTCATGAGGAAGTATGTGGTGTTTTATCTTTCAGACTTGTTAGGCAGCTTCCACTAATGGACTAGTGGCTTCATCCACTTATCCTATAATTTTGCAAAAAGAGCTGGCAACGGGGTTCCCAGCCCCAATTAATCAACTCTCATTAATAATTCGCTTCACATGTTTTGCCCTGATTCATCAGTAAGCAACTTAATTTTGCAATAGACACTCCTCCATGGTATGAGATTGTTGGAAGGCACCCGAGGATTCGGTTAGCCATGGCTTGTGTGAGCAAAGGTTGGGGGGAGTGTCATCCTTAAATAAACTAAAGTACATGTGTAAACAAAAGAGAAGAGGGATGATCTACCTTGCTGGTAGAGATAACGTCCTTCATGGGAGACGCTCTTTGGAGGTCTGTTTGGCAAGGGGGTTAGAGTACCCGCTACCATTCGTTGACAACAACAAACACCTCTCAAAATATTACTTTTACTCTCTTTATATGATTTCAAAACTGAAAAAGCTCTAGCACATGATTCAATCCCTGCTTCCCTCTGCGAAGGGCCTGTCTTTTACTTTATGTTGATTCAGTAAACCTATTTCCCTCCATCTCAAGCAAGCATTTGAGTTGTTGTGATCAAACTATTATGTTGTGATTTATTTCGTCATGTCTTTTATTCTTCCTTGTTTAGTACAAGTTTTATCTGAATGAATATAGCTTTGAAAGTTATCAATGATCATTATGATTGAGTATGCAAGATGAGCCACATAAGCTTTAATATGAAAGCGCTGCTTGATAGATAAGAATAACCTGATAATTGTTCTCTGACCAAGAACGAAGTTTGCCATCACCAACTATGATTTCTTATGCACCTTTATTTGTGATTACCTTGTACTTGTTTCAAGTTGAGTTATATGAGGAAGTTGTTCACTAGAATGTCTTGTGTGAATGAATATGATGCTTCTTGTCCGTATTTGATTTATCGACTCTTCACTCCATAAACATGTGGTCCTGTTTACCGAGTTCAGTTTCGCTTGGGGACAAGCGAAGTCTAAACTTGGGGGGAGTTGATACGTCCAATTTGCATCACTATTTTATATCATAATTTGCTGTTATTCATTGATATATTTCATATTGGGAGATAATACTTATGTTATTTCATCTATTTTGCATGTTTCGTGATTATTGGAGGATCGCGCACCGGAGGCAGGATTCTGCTGGAAAAAGCACCGTCAGAATGCAATATTTCGGAAGATCAACAGTTGACGGAAATTATACGAAAAATCCTATTTTTCCAGATGACGAAGGGAGCCAGAAGGGGGAGCCAAGGAGGGCCGCCATGGGCCCCCCTCACATGCCGGCGCGGGCCCTGCCCTGGCCGCGCCGCCCTGTGAGGAGGGGGCCCACAGCCCCCTCTCGCCTCCTTTTCTTCGCGTACTCCTTCGCCCCGAAAACCTAAGCTCCAGGGGTACGTCGCGAAGAGCTACAGCCGCCTCTGCGGGGCGGAGAACACCAGAGAGAAAAGAGCTCTCCGGCAGGCTGAGATCTGCCGGGGAAATTCCCTCCCGGAGGGGGAAATCGACGCCATCGTCACCGTCATCGAGCTGGACATCATCTCCATCACCATCATCATCATCACCGCCGTCTCCACCGCTGCACCTCGTCACCGCTGTAACAATTTGGGTTTGATCTTGATTGTTTGATAGGGGAAACTCTCCCGGTGTTGATTTCTACTTGTTATTGATGCTATTGAGTGAAACCGTTGAACCAAGGTTTATGTTCAGATTGTTATTCATCATCATATCACCTCCGATCATGTTCCATATGATGTCCGGTGAGTAGTTCGTTTAGTTCTTGAGGACATGGGTGAAGTCTAAATGTTAGTAGTGAAGTATGGTTGAGTAATATTCAATGTTATGATATTTAAGTTGTGGTGTTATTCTTCTAGTGGTGTCGTGTGAACGTCGACTACACGACACTTCACCTTTATGGGCCTAGGGGAATGCATCTTGTACTCGTTTGCCAATTGCGGGGTTGCCGGAGTGACGAAACCCGAGCCCCCGTTGGTATATCGATGCGGGAGGGATAGCGGGATCTCGGAGTTTAAGGCTGTGGTTAGATTTATCTTAATTACTTTCTTGTAGTTGCGGATGCTTGCAAGGGGTATAATCACAAGTATGTATTAGTCCTAGGAAGGGCGGTACATTAGCATAGGTTCACCCACACAACACTTATCAAAACAATGAAGATTAATTAGCCGTATGTAGCGAAAGCACTAGACTAAAATCCCGTGTGTCCTCGAGAACGTTTGGTCATTATAAGTAAACAAACCGGCTTGTCCTTTGTGCTAAAAAGGATTGGGCCACTCGCTGCAATTATTACTCTCGCACTTTACTTACTCGTACTTTATTCATCCGTTACATCAAAACCCCCGAATACTTGTCTGTGAGCATTTACAGTGAATCCTTCATCGAAACTGCTTGTCAACACCTTCTGCTCCTCGTTGGGATCGACATTCTTACTTATCGAAGATACTACGATACACCCCCTATACTTGTGGGTCATCAAGTAGTAACATTTCCAACACCAATTATTTTACCATTGATAGTAGGAGGTGTAGCAACATGTGAATCATTAATATTACTAGTGGTGGTAATAGTCCAAACTTTAGCTACCTTATTCTCTTTAGCTAGTTTTTCATTTTCTTCTCTTTCCCACCTAGCATGCAATTCAGCCATCAATCTTATATTCTCATTAATTCGAACTTGGATGGCATTTGCTGTAGTAACAATCTTATTATCAATATCCCTATTAGGCATGACTTTCAATTTTAAAAGATCAACATCAGAGGCAAGACTATCAACCTTAGAAGCGAGAATATCAATTTTATCGAGCTTTTCCTCAACGATTTGTTAAAAGCAGTTTGTGTACTAATAAATTATTTAAGCATGGCTTCAAGACCAGGGGTACACTCCTATTATTGTTGTAAGAATTCCCATAAGAATTACCATAACTATTACCATTAGCAGAAGGATATGGCCTATAGTTGTTACCGGAATTATTCCTATAAGCATTGTTGTTGAAATTATTATTTTTAATGAAGTTCACATCAACATGTTCTTCTTGGGCAACCAATGAAGCTAAAGGAACATTATTAGGATCAACATTAGATCTACCATTCACAAGCATAGACATAATAGCATCAATCTTATCACTCAAGGAGGAGGTTTCTTCAACAGAATTTACCTTTTTACCTTGTGGAGCTCTTTCCGTGTGCCATTCAGCGTAATTTGTCATCATATCATCAAGAAGCTTTGTTGCCGCCCCCAAAGTGATGGACATAAAGGTACCTCCAGCAGCTGAATCCAATAGGTTTCGCGAAGAAAAATTCAGTCCTGCATAAAAGGTTTGGATGATCATCCAAGTAGTCAGTCCATGGGTTGGGCAATTCTTTACCAAAGATTTCATTCTCTACCATGCTTGAGCAACATGTTCATTATCTAATTGCTTGAAATTCATTATGCTACTTCTCAAAGATATAATTTTAGCGGGAGGATAATATCTACCAATAAAAGCATCCTTACATTTAGTCCATGAATCAATACTATTTCTAGGCAGAGATAGCAACCAATATTTAGCTCTTCCTCTTAAGGAGAAAGGAAACAATTTTAATTTTATAATGTCACCATCTACATCCTTATACTTTTTCATTTCACATAGTTCAACAAAATTATTAAGATGGGCAGCAGCATCATCAGAACTAACACCAGAAAATTGCTCTCTCATAACAAGATTCAGTAAAGCAGGTTTAATTTCAAAGAATTCTGTTGTAGTAGCAGGTGGATCAATAGGTGCGCATAGGAAATTATTATTATTTGTGCTAGTTAAGTCACACAACTTAGTATTCTCAATAGTACCCATTTTAGCAGTAGTAAATAAAGCAAACTAAATAAAGTAAATGCAAGTAACTAATTTTTTTGTGTTTTTGATATAGAGAACAAGACAGTAAATAAAGTAAAACTAGCAACTAATTTTTTTGTTTTTTGTTTAAGTGCAGCAAACAAAGTAGTAAATAAAATAAAGCAAGACAAAAACAAAGTAAAGAGATTGGAAGTGGAGACTCCCCTTGCAGCGTGTCTTGATCTCCCCGACAACGGCGCCAGAAATTTAGCTTGATGACGCGTAAAGCACACGCCCGTTGGGAACCCCAAGTGGAAGGTGTGATGCGTACAGCAGCAAGTTTCCCTCAGTAAGAAACCAAGGTTTATCGAACCAGTAGGAGTCAAGAAGCACGTTGAAGGTTGATGGCGGAGGAGTGTAGTGCGGCGCAACACCAGGGATTTCGGCGCCAACGTGGAACCTGCACAACACAATCACGGAACTTTGCCCCAACGTAACGGCGAGGTTGTCAATCTCACCGGCTTGCTGTAAACAAAGGATTAGATGTATAGTGTGGATGATGATGGTTGTTTGCGAAGAACGGTAAAGAACAATTGCGGTAGATTGTATTTCAGATGTAAAGAATAGGACCGGGGTCCACAGTTCACTAGCGGTGTCTCTCCCATAAGATAGCAGATGTTGGGTGAACAAATTACGGTTGGGCAATTGACAAATAAAGAAGGCATAACAATGCACATACATATATCATGATGAGTACTATGAGATTCAATCGGGGCATTACGACAAAGTACATAGACCGCTATCCAAGCATGCATCTATGCCTAAAAAGTACACCTTCGAGGTTATCATCTGAACCCCCTCCGGTATTAAGTTGTAAACAACGGACAATTGCATTAAGTATGGTGCGTAATGTAATCAACACAAATATCCTTAGACAAAGCATCGATGTTTTATCCCTAGTGGCAACAGCACATCCACAACCTTAGAACTTTCGTCACTTGTCCCAGATTAAATGGAGGCATGAACCCACTATCGAGCATAAATACTCCCTCTTGGAGTCACAAGTATCAACTTGGCCAGAGCCTCTACTAGCAACGGAGAGCATGCAAGAACATAAATAACATATATGATAGATTGATAATAAACTTGACATAGTATTCAATATTCATCGGATCCCAACAAACAAAACATGAAGGATTACAAATAGATGATCTTGATCATGATAGGCAGCTCACAAGATCTAACATGATAGCACAATGGGGTGAAGACGACCATCTAGCTACTGCTATGGACCCATAGTCCAGGGGTGAACTACTCACACATCGATCCGGAGGCGATCATGGCGATGAAGAGACCTCCGGGAGATGATTCCCTCTACGGCAGGGTGCCGGAGGCGATCTCCTGAATCCCCCGAGATGGGATTGGCGGCGGCGGCGTCTCTGGAAGGTTTTCCGTATCGTGGCTCTCAGTACTGGGGGTTTCGCGCAGAAGACCTTAAGTAGGCGGAAGGGCAGGTCAGGGGGCCACACGAGGGGCCCACACAACAGGCCGGCGCGGCCAAGGCTGGGGCCGCGCCGCCCTAGTGTGGCGCCACCTCGTGGCCCCACTTCGTAAGTCCTCCGGTCTTCTGGAGGCTTCGTGGAAAAATAGGCCCCTGGGCGTTGATTTCGTCCAATTCCGTGAATATTTCCTTACTAGGATTTCTGAAACCAAAAACAGCAGAAAACAAGCAATCGGCTCTTCGGCATCTCGTCAATAGGTTAGTGCCGGAAAATGCATAATAATGACATATAATGTGTATAAAACATGTGAGTATCATCATAAAAGTAGCATGGAACATAAGAAATTATAGATACGTTTGGGACGTATCAGCCAACCCATATTTTTTAATGAAAAAATCGTACCGGTGGCGCACGGTGAAGTAATGCAGTGCGCCATTGTTAGCAAGTAGTAGTGGCGCACCACCTAGTGCGCCATTGGTATGTCACATAGCGCCACTACTAAAAGTTAGCAGTGGCGTGATATTAGTGGCGCACCACTAGTGCGCCACTGATGTCTAAAACAGGTGCGCCACTGATAACTGTTTTTCTAGTAGTGCATACAACACAACAGTGTCGGCGATCCTGCTGGCGACTATTTGGAGGACCCGGTGGAGATGCTCTTACGTCTCCAAAAATATGCCTATGCAGTGTGTGTAAAGCGCCGTGAGCGCGCTGCATTGCTGCTAGGCTAGCTAGCTAGATCGATTGCGTTGGACATACTCTAGGAGCTGTCAGCGGCCATGGGAGCGGCGACGTGTTGCCTTAGGCTACTCTAGGACGGGACGTGGGGTAGGAGGGACTAGGGAGACGCGGGCGACAGAACTAGAGAGCGCGCACGTGCATGCCTTCAGATCGAACCGGCTGTAGCTAAGTAGACTTTTCCAAACCAAAATCTTGTTTCGTGGATTATCTTCAGAGGTGTACTGTTTTCCGGCTGGCCGACGTGAGCTAGCTGAAATCGATCAAGCTTGTGTGTTTGGGTGCTTAGCTAGCTTGGCATGTATGTTGCGTGCCGGAAGCCCAACAGTTGATGCCTAACCTAGAGCATGGATTGCCTGAAATGTTCGCATCCCTTGAATCTCATAGCCGTGTATCAACCCAATGATTACAACAGATACACATCACAATACGAGACTTGCAAGGCAAGTCGTACACAAGATACCATGGGTACACAAGATACATGTCATGCAATTCGCAAGTGACAATTAATACATGTCATGCATACGCGCACATGTATGTGATACTAGTATCATATCAATCCTATTAACACGTTGGTCGATGTCACTTTTCTTTATTGTTTGAATTTCAAATATTTTTTTCATAAACAAAAATAATGATGTAATAATAATCGTGAATAAATAAATAAACATTAAGATTCAAATTTTTATTATTTTTATTTTTTAAATATTTTTTTGCCAAACCTAAAACCTAAAAATTTGAAAATCTAAAAATTGGGTAAAAGTAATAGTAATATTTATGCTGGATGCAATTATTAATTTTATTTTTTTGAAAAATTTAAAAAAATATATAAAATCCATAATTTATAGCAAAAACTAAAATCTTCCTGCTTTCGTATTTTCATTTGTAATTTTGAGAATCTAAAAATTGGCTAACCGGGTAAACCATTTGATTATCAAGTGCCACTTGCTGAGGTAGAGCATGTACCCCAAGAATTTTCCGATTTTCTTCATATGCACACTAAAATTCGAGACGCGGGCGACAGAACTAGAGAGCGCGCGCGTGCATGCCTTCAGATCGAACCGGCTGTAGCTAAGTAGACTTTTCCAAACCAAAATCCTGTTTCGTGGATTGTCTTTGCTCGTCGAATCGCTTCAGAGGTGTACTGTTTTCCGGCCGGCCGATGTGAGCTAGCTGAAATCGATCAAGCTTGTGTGTTTGGGTGCTTAGCTAGCTTGGCATGTATGTTGCGTGCCGGAAGCCCAACAGTTGATGCCTAACCTAGAGCACGGATTGCCTGAAATGTTCGCATCCCTTGAATCTCATAGCCGTGTATCAACCCAATGATTACAACAGATACACATCACAATACGAGACTTGCAAGGCAAGTCGTACACAAGATACCATGGGTACACAAGATACATGTCATGCAATTGGCAAGTGACAATTAATACATGTCATGCATACGCGCACATGTATGTGATACTAGTATCATATCAAATTAACATCTTGGTCGATGTCACATTTTTTTATTGTTTGAATTTCAAATAATTTTTTTCATCAACAAAAATAATGATGTAATAATAATCGTGAATAAATAAATGAACATTAACTTTTTAATTTTTATTATTTTTAATTTTTTAATTTTTTAAATATTTTTTTTGCCAAACCTGAAACCTAAAAATTTGAAAATCTAAAAATTGGGTAAAAGTAATAGTAATCTTTATGCTAGACGCAATTATTAATTTTATTTTTTTGAAAAATTTAAAAAATATAAAATCCATAATTTATAGCAAGAACTAAAATCTTCCTCCTTTCGTATTTTCATTTGGAATTTTGAGAATCTAAAAATTGGCTAACCGGGTAAACCATTTGATTATCAAGTGCCACTTGCTGAGCTAGAGCATGTACCCCAAGAATTTGCCGTTTTTCTTCATATGCACACTGAAATTCGAGATGCAGATGTTCATGCACAACTTAAGGCGGATCTAGCTGCACATTTGTGGGCGGGGAGAGGAGCAACCAACAATGCATGATTTTATTTATATTTGTTTGATTGTATTATTTGTTTGGTTGTATGAATAATTTAAGTACTATTTGTTTGATAGATTGTATGAATAATTTAAGTACTATTTATTTGATTGAAACTATAGTTTAATTCTATTTGTGCGATTGTATGAATTATTGAATATATTATAAATAAAATGTGATTGATATGTTGTTTCAAAATATGGTAAAAGTAAAGAAAGTTTTGGAGGCCACCGTATGAGAGGCGCCGGTGTGGGAACAACCTCCCCAAATAGAGGATGTACTGCCGACGCCACCCATACAACACAACAGTGCCGGCGATCCTGCTGGCGACTATTTGGAGGACAAGGTGGAGATGCTCTTACGTCTCCAAAAAGATGCCTGTGCAGTGCGTGTGAAGCGCCGTGAGCGCGCTGCATTGCTACTAGGCTAGCTAGCTAGATTGATTGCGTTGGACATACTCTAGGAGCGGTCAACGGCCATGGGAGCAGCGACGTGCTGGCTTAGGCTACTCTAGGATGGGACGTGGGGCAGGAGGGACTAGGGAGACGCGGGCGACAGAACTAGAGAGCGCGCGCGTGCATGCCTTCAGATCGAACCGGCTGTAGCTAAGTAGACTTTTCCAAACCAAAATCTTGTTTTGTGGATTGTCTTTGCTCGTCGAATCGCTTCAGAGGTGTACTGTTTTCCGGCCGGCCGACGTGAGCTAGCTGAAATCGATCAAGCTTGTGTGTTTGGGTGCTTAGCTAGCTTGGCATGTATGTTGCGTGCCGGAAGCCCAACAGATTGATGCCTAACCTAGAGCACGGATTGCACTGAAATGTTCGCATCCCTTGAATCTCATAGCCGTGTATCAACCCAATGATTACAACGAGATACACATCACAATACGAGACTTGCAAGGCAAGTCGTACACAAGATACCATGGGTACACAAGATACATGTCATGCAATTCGCAAGTGACAATTAATACATGTCATGCATACGCGCACATGTATGTGATACTAGTATCATATCAAATTAACATCTTGGTCGATGTCACATTTTTTTATTGTTTGAATTTCAAATAATTTTTTTCATCAACAAAAATAATGATGTAATAATAATCGTGAATAAATAAATGAACATTAACTTTTTTATTTTTATTATTTTTAATTTTTTTATTTTTTTAATATTTTTTTTTGCCAAACCTAAAACCTAAAAATTTGAAAATCTAAAAATTGGGTAAAAGTAATAGTAATCTTTATGCTGGATGCAATTATTAATTTTATTTTTTAAAAAATTTAAAAAATATAAAATCCATAATTTATAGCAAAAACTAAAATCTTCCTGCTTTCGTATTTTCATTTGGAATTTTGAGAATCTAAAAATTGGCTAACCGGGTAAACCATTTGATTATCAAGTGCCACTTGCTAAGGTAGAGCATGTACCCCAAAAATTTGCCGTTTTTCTTCATATGCACACTGAAATTCGAGATGCAGATGTCCATGCACAACTTAAGGCGGATCTAGCTGCACATTTGTGGGCGAGGAGAGGAGCAACCAACAATGCATGATTTTATTTATATTTGTTTGATTGTATTATTTGTTTGGTTGTATGAATAATTTAAGTACTATTTGTTTGATAGATTGTATGAATAATTTAAGTACTATTTATTTGATTGAAACTATAGTTTAATTCCATTTGTGCGATTGTATGAATTATTGAATATATTATAAATAAAATGTGATTGATATGTTATTTCAAAATATGGTAAAAGTAAAGAAAGTTTTGGAGTCCACCGTATGAGAGGTGATAACCCACAAGTATAGGGGATCGCAAAAGTCTTCGAGGGAAGTAAAACCCAAATTTATTGATTTGACACAAGGGGAGGTAAAGAATACTTATAAGCCTTAACAACTGATTTGTCAATTCAGCTGCACCTGGAAACAGACTTGCTCGCAAGAGTTTATTAGTAGTAACAGTTTTATAGCAGTAGCAATAGTGAAATAACAGCAGCAGAGTAACAAAGAGGCAATGGCACCAGAAAATAGTTGATACTACTTCCAATGACATGTAGAACGAGTATATGATGATGAAAGATGGACCGGGGTTCCCAGCTATCTACACTAGTGGTAACTCTCCAATAACAAGTGTTGGGTGAACAAATTACAGTTGGGCAATTGATAGGATTGAAATAGTATTAAGACAGAACATCAAGATCATTAATCATGTAGGCATGTTTTCCATATATAGTCATACGTGCTCGCAATGAGAAACTTGTACAACATCTTTTGTCCTACCAGCCGGTGGCAGTCTGGGCCTCTAGGGAATCTACTTGGAAATTAAGGTACTCCTTTTAATAGAGCACCGGAGCAAAGCATTAACACTCCGTGAAAACATGTGATCCTCATATCTAAGCCTTCCCCTCCAGTTGTCCCAATTTCGTCACTTTGGGGCCTTTGGTTCCGGACATACACATGTGCATACAACTTGTAGATACAATCTAAGCAATAAGTATAGAGCTTAAATCTAAGATCATGCCACTCGGGCCCTAGTGACAAGCATTAAACACAAAAAGATTGCAGCAACAATAACTTCATAAACTTTATAGATAGACTAATCATAATGTAACAATCCATCGGATCCCGACAAACACAACACCGATTACATCAGATGAATCTCAATCATGTAAGGCATCTCATGAGATCATTGTATTGAAGTACATGGGGGTGAGAATACCAACTAGCTACAACTAGAACCCGTAGTCCATGGGGGAACTACTCATGGAGCATGATGGAGGCGATGGCGTTGATGGAGATGGCTTCCGGGGGCACTTCCCCGTCCCGGCAGGGTGCCGGAACAGAGACTTCTGTCCCCCGAATTGGAGTTTCGCGATGGTGGCGGCGCCCCTGGAGTCTTTCTGGAGTTTCGTCAATTGGTCTCGATGTTTTAGGTCGAGACGGCTTAAATAGGCGAAGAGGCGGAGTCGGAGGGGCCACGGGGGCTCCTCACACTAGGCCGGCGCGGCCAGGGTGGAGCCCGCGCGGCCCACACGTGTGGGGCCCCGGGGCACCCCTCTGGTCCCCCTCTGGCTTTCTGGAAGGTTCCGGGAAAAATAAGATGTTGGGTCTTCGTTTCGTCGAATTCCGATAATATTGCCCGAACAGCCTTTCTGGAACCAAAAACAATAGAAAACAGCAACTGGCCCTTTGGCATCTCGTTAATAGGTTAGTTCCGGAAAACGCATAAAAACATTATAAAGTGCAAGCAAAACATGTAAGTATTGTCATAAAACAAGCATGGAACATCAGAAATTATAGGTACGTTGGAGACGTATCAAGCATCCCCAAGCTTAGTTCCTGCTCGTCCTCGAGTAGGTAAACGATAAAAAGAGTAATTTCTGTAGTGACATGCTACTTACATAACCTTGATCATACTATTATAAAGCATATGAGATGAATTAAGTGACTCAATGCAATGATTTATAGTTTCTAACAAATAGATAACATATAGCAAAACTTTTCATGAATAGTACTTTCAAGACAAGCATCAAAAAGTCTGACATAAGAGTTAACTCATAAAGCAATAAATTCAAAGTAAATGCATTGAAGCAACACAGAGGAAGATTTAAGTTTCAGCGGTTGCTTTCAACTTTCAACATGTATATCTCATGGATAATGGTCAACACAAAGTAATATGATGAATGCAAATAAGCAAGTATGTAAGAATCAATGCACAGTTGACACAAGTGTTTGCTTCTAAGATGGAAGGAAATAGGTAAACTGACTCAACATAAAGTAAAAGAAAGGCCCTTCACAGAGGGAAGCAAGGATTAAATCATGTGCTAGAGCTTTTTAAGCTTTGAAATCATATAGAGAGCATAAAAGTAAAGTTTTGAGAAGTGTTTATTGTTGTCAACGAATGGTAGTGGGCACTCTAACCCCCTTGCCAAACAGACTTTCAAAGAGCGGCTCCCATGAAGGACGTTATCTCTACCGGCAAGGTAGATCATCCCTCTTCTCTTTTGTTTACACATGTATTTTAGTTTTATTTATGGTTGACACTCCTCCCAACCTTTTTCTTACACAAGCCATGGCTAACCGAATCCTCGGGTGCCTTCCAACATTCACATACCATGAAGGAGTGTCTATTTGCAAAATTAAGTTGCTTACCGATGAATCGAGCAAAACATGTGAAGAGAATTATTAATGAAGGTTGATTAATTGGGGGCTGGGAACCCCGCGCCAGCTCTTTTTGCAAAATTATTGGATAAGTGGATGAAGCCACTAGTCCATTGGTGAAAGCTGCCCAACAAGATTGAAAGATAAAACACCACATACTTCCTCATGAGCTATAAAACATTGACACAAATAAGAGCCACTCACTTCACTTCGGAGGATATAGTTGAACAGCTTAAGAAGAAATAAGGTACCGACGAGTCTCTTTGCTAAGCTTTTCAATATGTTCGTGGAGACAAATCAGCTCAAGATCAAAGTCGATTGGATACTTTCTTTTTTATTGAATTAAGCTAAGCCGTGGGCTTTCTCACGTGAAGAACTCCTTCTTATGAGCTCATGGACTTGATCAATGCTAGTTCAAGTTCACGTCATATTAGGAAATTTGTTCATTAATTCGTTTATTTGTTGTTTAAAGGTAGCACATGAAGTATTTACTTGCAATGGCAGAAAATACCACATAGTAGGTAGATATGGTGGACACAAATGGCATAGGTTTTGGCTCAAGGTTTTGGATGCACGAGAAGCATTTCCTCTCGAGTACAAGGCTTTGGCTAGCAAGGTTGTTTGAAGCAAACACAAGTATGAACCGGTACAGCAAAACTTACATAAGAACATATTGCAAGCATTATAAAACTCTACACTGTCTTCCTTGTTGCTCAAACACAATTACCAGAAAATATCTAGACCTTAGAGAGACCAATCATGCAAACCAATTTCAACAAGCTGTACGGTATTTCTCCACTAATAGGTCTAAACTACATGATGGAAGAGAAACATGATCTACTTGAGAGCTCAAAACAATTGCCAAGTATCAAATTATCCAAGACAATATGAAGCATTTTCTGTTTCCAACCAAATATCAATAAGTGCAATAGCTTCCAACTTTTGTCATTGAACATTAAAAGTAAAACGAAGAACACGAGTGTTCATATGAAAAAGCGGAGCGCGTCTCTCTCCCACACAAGGATTGCTAGGATCCGATCTTATTCAAACAAAAACAAAAATAAAACACACAGACGCTCCAAGTAAAGAACATAAGATGTGACCGAATAAAAATATAGTTTCAATAGAAGAACCTGATAAGTTGATGAAGAAGGGGATGCCTTGGGCATCCCCAAGCTTATACGCTTGAGTCTTCTTGAAATATGCAGGGATGAACCACGGGGGCATCCCCAAGCTTAGACTTTTCACTCTTCTTGATCATATATCATCCTCCTCTCTTGACCCTTGAAAACTTCCTTCACACCAAACTTCTCATAAACTTCATTAGAGGGGTTAGTACTCAAAAAACTTTAATCCACTTTATCCCTGTAGTGACACATTGCAAGAACTCAATAAAACATTAGCTACAGCTCTCCACGTCTAGAAAACCTCGCTTAAAGTCCACAAGAGACAATGCAAAAAACAGAGACAAAATCTGTCAAAACAGAACAGCCAGTAAACACGAATTTTAAAGAGGTACTTCCGTTCTTCAAATCAGAAAACTCAAAACTAATGAAAGTTGCATACATATCTGAGGATCATTCACGTAAATTGGCAGATTTTTCTGAGTTACCTACAGAGAATCATACACAGATTCGTGACAGCGAGAAATCTGTTTCGGTGCAGAAATCCAAATCTAGCATCACCCTTCTATTAGAGGCTTCACTTGGCACAACATTGCAATAAAATAAAGATAATGAGAGGTTGCTACAGTAGTAAAAACTTCCAAAACACAACAAAACCGTAGCAAAATAAACACATGGGTTATCTCCCAGGAAGTGCTTTCTTTATAGCCATTAAGATGGGCTCAGCAGTTTTAATGATGCACTCGCAAGAAATAAGAGTTGAAGCAAAAGAGAGCATCAAGAAGCAAATTGAGAACACATTTAAGTCTAACCCACTTCCTATGCATAGGAATCTTGTACACAAATAAATTCATGAAGAACAAAGTGACAAGCATAAGAAGATAAAACAAGAGTAACTTCAAAATTTTAAGCATATAGAGAGGTGTTTTAGTACCATGCAAATTTCTACAACAATATATTCCTCTCTCATAATAATTTTCAGTAGCTTCATGAACAAACTCAACAACATAACTATCACATAAAGCATGTCTTTCATGATCCATAAACACATAATTTTTATCAAGCTCAGAAATAATAGGATTAAAACTTTCAAACCCACTTTTATCAATAATGTAACAAGATGATTGATCAATCTCAAAAGATATGGGACTCATAGATAAAGTCAAGAACTCTCCAATCCCATTTTCATTAGTAGTACAATTAATATTATCAAGTAACATAGGACCATCATCTAGAGATTTATCATAAACATTTGCCAAGCAAAACTCTTTAGTACCATGCATTTCGACATGAGGCACAAACAAAGCATTATCATAAAATTTATCAAAATAGCATGGATTATCATAGATAACAGTAGCATAATTATTCTCACAAGTTTTACTCATAGGTACTATTTCAAGAGAATCCACAGGAACATAACATTCAACCTCTTTCGGTAAGCATGGAGGACAATCAAATAGTGTAAGAGATAAAGAGTTACTCTCATTAGAAGGTTGGCATGGGTAGCTAATCCATTCTTCCTCCTTTTGTTCATCACTCTCCTCTTCTTTTTCATCCAATGAGCTTTCAGGTTCATCAATTTCTTCTTCCACTGGTTCCTTCAAATTGTGAGTGCATTCTTGTGCATTAATGAGTCTCTCTTTATAATCAATGATATAAGGATTATCATTGTAGCTTTCTACGCAAAAATTAAGGATAGAAGAGACATAATCTTTAAGGTCCTTACAAACAACACAAGTTTCATAATTTTTAGACATGAAGGATTCTATCTCAGAGGCTCCCATAAATATGACAAATTGTTCTACCTCTTTGAACCCAAGATGAATATAGCTATTCCGATTATAGTTCTTAATTAAAAATTCCTCACTAAAGCCACATTGAAATTTAAGATGTTTAGTATCCTGTTTAGAGCAACAGTTTATATCATGGCGTTTAAGCAAGATTTTAGCAATTGCATTCAATTTTTCTATCACAGCACTCATAACTTTTCTCGTTCTTGATTCTCTATAGTTATTATATAATTCAATAAGCTCCAAATAGGTTGTAGGTTCTCCCATAGCAACAGTTTTTAATTTTTCGGTTTTTCAAATTTTTATGGATTTTTGGGTATATAGGAAAAATAAAACAAGACAAAAACAAACTAGGAAAAAGTAAACTAAGCAAAATAATACTAGACAGAAATAAACTAAGCACAAATAAACTAGACAAAAGTAAACTAAGCAAAACAAAATAAAATAAAATAAAAACAGAGATAGAGGTAGAGTGTACTCCCCAGGTGAACTTATGAGTAGAGCTATGCCTCCCCGGCAACGGCGCCAGAAAATAGTCTTGATAACCCACAAGTATAGGGGATCGCAACAGTCTTCGAGGAAAGTAAAACCCAAATTTATTGATTCGACACAAGGGGAGGTAAAGAATACTTATAAGCCTTAACAACTGAGTTGTCAATTCAGCTGCACCTGGAAAAGAACTTGCTCGCAAGAGTTTATCAGTAGTAACAGTTTTATAGCAGTAGCAGTAGTGAAATAACAACAGCAGAGTAACAAAGAGGCAATGGCACCAGAAAATAGTTGATACTACTTCCAATGACATGTAGAACGAGTATATGATGATGAAAGATGGACCGGGGTTCCCAGCTATCTACACTAGTGGTAACTCTCCAATAACAAGTGTTGGGTGAACAAATTACAGTTGGGCAATTGATAGGATTGAAATAGTATTAAGACAGAACATCAAGATCATTAATCATGTAGGCATGTTTTCCATATATAGTCATACGTGCTCGCAATGAGAAACTTGTACAACATCTTTTGTCCTACCAGCCGGTGGCAGGCCGGGCCTCTAGGGAATCTACTGGAAATTAAGGTACTCCTTTTAATAGAGCACCGGAGCAAAGCATTAACACTCCGTGAAAACATGTGATCCTCATATCTAAGCCTTCCCCTCCAGTTGTCCCAATTTCTGTCACTTTGGGGCCTTTTGTTCCGGACATAGACATGTGCATACAACTTGTAGATACAATCTAAGCAATAAGTATAGAGCTTAAATCTAAGATCATGCCACTCGGGCCCTAGTGACAAGCATTAAACACAACAAGATTGCAAGCAACAATAACTTCATAAACTTTATAGATAGACTAATCATAATGTAACAATCCATCGGATCCCGACAAACACAACACCGATTACATCGGATGAATCTCAATCATGTAAGGCAGCTCATGAGATCATTGTATTGAAGTACATGGGGGAGAGAATACCAACTAGCTACAACTAGAACCCGTAGTCCATGGGGGAACTACTCACGGAGCATGATGGAGGCGATGGCGTTGATGGAGATGGCTTCCGGGGGCACTTCCCCGTCCGGGCAGGGTGCCGGAACAGAGACTTCTGTCCCCCGAATTGGAGTTTCGCGATGGTGGCGGCGCCCCTGGAGTCTTTCTGGAGTTTCGTCAATTGGTCTCGATGTTTTAGGTCGAAACGGCTTAAATAGGCGAAGAGGCGGAGTCGGAGGGGCCACGGGGGCTCCTCACACTAGGCCGGCGCGGCCAGGGTGGAGCCCGCGCGGCCCACACGTGTGGGGCCCCCAGGGCACCCCTCTGGTCCCACTCTGGCTTTCTGGAAGGTTCCGGGAAAAATAAGATGTTGGGTCTTCGTTTCGTCGAATTCCGAGAATATTGCCCGAACAACCTTTCTGGAACCAAAAACAACAGAAAACAGCAACTGGCCCTTCGGCATCTCGTTAATAGGTTAGTTCCGGAAAACGCATAAAAACATTATAAAGTGCAAGCAAAACATGTAAGTATTGTCATAAAACAAGCATGGAACATCAGAAATTATAGGTACGTTGGAGACGTATCAAGAGGCGCCGGTGTGGGAACAGCCTCCCCAAATAGAGGATGCACTGCCGACGCCACCCATACAACACAACAGTACCGGCGATCCTGCTGGCGACTATTTGGAGGACCCGGTGGAGATGCTCTTACGTCTCCAAAAAGAAGCCTGTGCAGTGTGTGTAAAGCGCCGTGAGCGCGCTGCATTGCTACTAGGCTAGCTAGCTAGATCGATTGCGTTGGACACATGTTGGTCGATGTCACATTTTTTTATTGTTTGAATTTCAAATAATTTTTTTCGTAAACAAAAATAATGATGTAATAATAATCGTGAATAAATAAATAAACATTAACTTTTTAATTTTTATTATTTTTAATTTTTCATTTTTTAAATATTTTTTTTTGCCAAACCTAAAACCTAAAAATTTGAAAATCTAAAAATTGGGTAAAAGTAATAGTAATCTTTATGCTGGATGCAATTATTAATTTTATTTTTTTTGAAAAATATAAAAAATATAAAATCCATAATTTATAGCAAAAACTAAAATATTCCTGCTTTCGTATTTTCATTTGGAATTTTGAGAATCTAAAAATTGGCTAACCGAGTAAACCATTTGATTATCAAGTGCCACTTGCTAAGGTAGAGCATGTACCCCAATAATTTGCCGTTTTTCTTCATATGCACACTGAAATTCGAGATGCAGATGTCCATACACAACTTAAGGCGGATCTAGCTGCACATTTGTGGGCGAGGAGAGGAGCAACCAACAATGCATGATTTTATTTATATTTGTTTGATTGTATTATTTGTTTGGTTGTATGAATAATTTAAGTACTATTTGTTTGATAGATTGTATGAATAATTTAAGTACTATTTATTTGATTGAAACTATAGTTTAATTCTATTTATGCGATCGTATGAATTATTGAATATATTATAAATAAAAAGTGATTGATATGTTGTTTCAAAATATGGTAAAAGTAAAGAAAGTTTTGGAGGCCACCGTATGAGAGGCGCCGGTGTGGGAACAGCCTCCCCAAATACAGGATGCACTACCGACGCCACCCATACAACACAACAGTGACGGCGATCCTGCTGGCGACTATTTGGAGGACCCGGTGGAGATGCTCTTACGTCTCCAAAAAGATGCCTGTGCAGTGTGTGTAAAGAGTCGTGAGCGCGCTGCATTGCTACTAGGCTAGCTAGTAAGATCGATTGCGTTGGACATACTCTAGGAGCGGTCAGCGGCCATGGGAGCGGTGACGTGCTGGCTTAGGCTACTCTAGGACGGGACGTGGGGCAGGAGGGACTAGGGAAACGCGGGCGACAGAACTATAGAGCGCGCACGTGCATGCCTTCAGATCGAACCGGATGTAGCTAAGTAGACTTTTCCAAACCAAAATCTTGTTTCGTGGATTGTCTTTGCTCGTCGAATCGCTTCAGAGGTGTACTGTTTTCCGGCCGGCCGACGTGAGCTAGCTGAAATCGATCAAGCTTGTGTGTTTGGGTGCTTAGCTAGCTTGTCATGTATGTTGCGTGCCGGAAGCCCAACAGTTGATGCCTAACCTAGAGCACGGATTGCCTAAAATGTTCGCATCCCTTGAATCTCATAGTCGTGTATCAACCCAATGATTACAACAGATACACATCACAATACGAGACTTGCAAGGCAAGTCGTACACAAGATACCATGGGTACACAAGATACATGTCATGCAATTCTCAAGTAACAATTAATACATGTCATGCATACGCGCACATGTATGTGATACTAGTATCATATCAATCCTATTAACATGTTGGGTCAATGTCACATTTTTTTATTGTTTGAATTTCAAATAAAATTTTTCATAAACAAAAATAATGATGTAATAATAATCGTGAATAAATAAATGAACATTAACTTATTAATTTTTATTAATTTTTATTTTTTTTATTTTTTAAATATTTTTTTTCCAAACCTAAAACCTAAAAATTTGAAAATCTAAAAATTGGGTAAAAGTAATAGTAATCTTTATGCTGGATGCAATTATTAATTTTATTTTTTTGAAAAATTTAAAAAATATAAAATCCATAATTTATAGCAAAAACTAAAATCTTCCTGCTTTCGTATTTTCATTTGAAATTTTGAGAATCTAAAAATTGGCTAACCGGGTAAACCATTTGATTATCAAGTGCCACTTGCTGAGGTAGAGCATGTACCCCAAGAATTTGCCGTTTTTCTTCATATGCACACTGAAATTCGAGATGCAGATGTCCATGCACAACTTAAGGCGGATCTAGCTGCACATTTGTGGGCGGGGAGAGGAGCAACCAACAATGCATGATTTTATTTATATTTGTTTGATTGTATTATTTGTTTGGTTGTATGAATAATTTAAGTACTATTTGTTTGATAGATTGTATGAATAATTTAAGTACTATTTATTTGATTCAAACTATAGTTTAATTCTATTTGTGCGATTGTATGAATTATTGAATATATTATAAATAAAATGTGATTGATATGTTGTTTCAAAATATGGTAAAAGTAAAGAAAGTTTTGGAGGCCACCGTATGAGAGGCGCCGGTGTGGGAACAACCTCCCCAAATAGAGGATGCACTGCCGACGCCACCCATACAACACAACAGTGTCGGCGATCCTGCTGGCGACTATTTGGAGGACCCGGTGGAGATGCTCTTACGTCTCCAAAAAGATGCCTGTGCAGTGTGTGTAAAGCGCCGTGAGCGCGCTGCATTGCTACTAGGCTAGCTAGCTAGATCGATTGCGTTGGACATACTCTAGGAGCGGTCAGCGGCCATGGGAGCGGCGACTTGCTGGCTTAGGCTACTCTAGGACGGGGCGTGGGGCAGGAGGGACTAGGGAGACGCGGGCGACAGAACTAGAGAGCGCGCGCGTGCATGCCTTCAGATCGAACCGGCTGTAGCTAAGTAGACTTTTCCAAACCAAAATCTTGTTTCGTGGATTATCTTTGCTCGTCGAATCGCTTCAGAGGTGTACTATTTTCCGGCCGGTCGACGTGAGCTAGCTGAAATCGATCAAGCTTGTGTGTTTGGGTGCTTAGCTAGCTTGGCATGTATGTTGTGTGCCGAAAGCCCAACAGTTGATGCCTAACCTAGAGCACGGATTGCCTGAAATGTTCGCATCCCTTGAATCCCATCACAATACGAGACTTGCAAGGCAAGTCGTACACAAGATACCATGGGTACACAAGATACATGTCATGCAATTCCCAAGTGACAATTAATACATGTCATGCATACGCGCACATGTATGTGATACTAGTATCATATCAATCCTATTAACATGTTGGTCGATGTCACATTTTTTTATTGTTTGAATTTCAAATAATTTTTTTCATCAACAAAAATAATGATGTAATAATAATCGTGAATAAATAAATGAACATTAACTTTTTAATTTTTATTATTTTTTTTATTTTTATTTTTTAAATATTTTTTTTGCCAAACCTAAAACCTAAAAATTTGAAAATCTAAAAATTGGGTAAAAGTAATAGTAATCTTTATGCTGGATGCAGTTATTAATTTTATTTTTTGAAAAATTTAAAAAATATAAAATCCATAATTTATAGCAAAAACTAAAATCTTCCTGCTTTCGTATTTTCATTTGGAATTTTGATAATCTAAAAATTGGCTAACCGGGTAAACCATTTGATTATCAAGTGCCACTTGCTGAGGTAGAGCATGTACCCCAAGAATTTGCCGTTTTTCTTCATATGCACACTGAAATTCGAGATGCAGATGTCCATGCACAACTTAAGGCGGATCTAGCTGCACATTTGTGGGCGAGGAGAGGAGCAACCAGCAATGCATGATTTTATTTATATTTGTTTGATTGTATTATTTGTTTGGTTGTATAAATAATTTAAGTACTATTTGTTTGATAGATTGTATGAATAATTTAAGTACTATTTATTTGATTGAAACTATAGTTTAATTCTATTTGTGCGATTGTATGAATTATTGAATATATTATAAATAAAATGTGATTGATATGTTGTTTCAAAATATGGTAAAAGTAAAGAAAGTTTTGGAGGCCACCGTATGAGAGGCGCCGGTGTGGGAACAGCCTCCCCAAATAGAGGATGCATTGCCGACGCCACCCATACAACACAACAGTGTCGGCGATCCCGTCGGCGACTATTTGGAGGACCCGGTGGAGATGCTCTTACGTCTCCAAAAAATGCACGTGCGAGTGTGTGTAAGCGCCGTGAGCGCGCTGCATTGCTACTAGGCTAGCTAGCTAGATCGATTGCGTTGGACATACTCTAGGAGCGGTCAGCGGCCATGGGAGCGGCGACGTGCTGGCTTAGGCTACTCTAGGACGGGACGTGGGGCAGGAGGGACTAGGGAGACGCGGGCGACAGAACTAGAGAGCGCGCGCGTGCATGGCTTCAGATCGAACCGGCTGTACCTAAGTAGACTTTTCCAAACCAAAATCTTGTTTCGTGGATTGTCTTTACTCGTCGAATCGCTTCAGAGGTGTACTGTTTTCCGGCCGGCCAGCTTTTGATATATTATACGTTTTTTTCCGACGTCGTATGCAAAATTATTGCGGTTTTACCATTTTTTAAACTTCTTTTGCAAAAAAAGTGAAAATTCGAATTTCTTAATTTCTCCGAATAGTAGGTTGCATAACATATAAGAATCTGAAAACAATTTTTTTTGAATTTTCTATCATTTTCTTTTGTATTTTACAAACCAAAAAAAGGCGATCCAGGAAGGTGCAGGGTGCGTGGGAGTAAAAAACTCGAAAAAACCTTTAGTCCCGGTTGGGGACACCAACCGGAACTAACGGGGACCTTTAGTCCCGGTTGGTGTCCCCAACCGGGACTAAAGGTTTTTCCGCCGGCCGCATCCCTCCATAGCCCTTTAGTCCCGGTTGGTGTTACCAACCGCGACTAAAGGGGTACCCTTTCGTCTCGGATGGAGCATTAGTCGCGGGTCGCCTCCCGAACCGCGACTAAAGTCCCTTTAGTCGCGGTTCGAATATTTCCGAGACTAATGAGGGTGGACAGAAGCCTCTTTTTCTACTAGTGATCTCTTGTGCCGATAAAAGTAAACAAGTAAAACATATACATGAGTATTTAAGTTCCATTGCATTAGCAGTTTTCAGTAATTCTAATCCACCGATAGGAATAGATCGTGCATGAAATCAGCTAGAGGAACGGATGGAATTAGCAGCATCCTTGCTTGTTCCGAAAACACAAGAAATCTACTAAAGGAACGGATGGGCACCATACCTTGTTTCGAATCCTACGAGTTTACTCCGACCGCTGTGAAACCCACGCAGGGTTGAGGCTGTCCACCATGATGATGAGGCCGGCCGGTCGCAGCGCCGTCAGCAACCACCATCTGCCGTAGTGTCCGACCAAGCTGCCGATTTAGACTTCCGCCGTGCTGCCCGACAAGGTTGCCGATGCCGCCCGCAACCACCACATGCCTGCTGACCAAGGCGCCGCCTGACAAGGTTGCGGCGGCTCCAAGGCCGTCTCCATCTCAGACTGGTCCGAGAAGCAGTCCCCCATGGACACGTCACCCACCACCACCTCATCCCCCGTACCGTCGTCGAGATCTGGCAGGAGGTCTTCTCCAGCTAGGATTGGAGCTCCGCACCACCACCACCACGACGATTGGACCTCCATCCTGACCTTGGCTCGACAGATCGAGCACCACCGCGGCAGATCTAGTCGCCGGAGGAGGGAAAACCCGCATTTTTAACTTGACCTCAATGCGGCTGATTTTTTCGAGAACACGGGCGTGGCGACGACGCCCGTGGAAGAAGGGGCGGCGAGACGCGCTAGGGACAGGGAGCGGCGGCGACGACGCGCGCTATGGAGAAGAGGCGGCAGCGTTGGAGGAGCGGGTGGAGCAAGGCGTCCCTGTGGGTGTTGATACGCGTACAGCACGCGTCCGTTGGGAACCCCAAGAGGAAGGTGTGATGCGTACAGCGGCAAGTTTTCCCTCAGAAAGAAACCAAGGTTTATCGAACCAGGAGGAGCCAAGAAGCACGTTGAAGGTTGATGGCGGCGGGATGTAGTGCGGCGCAACACCAGAGATTTCGGCGCCAACGTGGAACCTGCACAACACAACCAAAGTACTTTGCCCAGACGAAACAGTGAGGTTGTCAATCTCACCGGCTTGCTGTAACAAAGGATTAGATGTATAGTGTGGATGATGATTGTTTCCAGAAAACAGTAGAACAAGTATTGCAGTAGATTGTATTCAATGTAAAAGAATGGACCGGGGTCCACAGTTCACTAGAGGTGTCTCTCCCATAAGATAAATAGCATGTTGGGTGAACAAATTACAGTCGGGCAATTGACAAATAAAGAGAGCATAACAATGCACATACATGATATGATGAATATTGTGAGATTTAATTGGGCATTACGACAAAGTACATAGACCGGTATCCAGCATGCATCTATGCCTAAAAAGTCCACCTTCAGGTTATCATCCGAACTCCTTCCGAGTATTAAGTTGCAAAACAACGGACAATTGCATTAAGTATGGTGCGTAATGTAATCAATAACTACATCCTCGGACATAGCATCAATGTTTTATCCCTAGTGGCAACAGCACATCCACAACCTTAGAACTTTCATTCACTGTCCCAGATTTAATGGAGGCATGAACCCACTATCGAGTATAAATACTCCCTCTTGGAGTTAAGAGTAAAAACTTGGCCAGAGCCTCTACTAATAACGGAGAGCATGCAAGATCATAAACAACACATAGGTAATAGATTGATAATCAACATAACATAGTATTCTCTATCCATCGGATCCCGACAAACACAACATATAGAATTACAGATAGATGATCTTGATCATGTTAGGCAGCTCACAAGATCCGACAATGAAGCACATGAGGAGAAGACAACCATCTAGCTACTGCTATGGACCCATAGTCCAGGGGTGAACTACTCACTCATCACTCCGGAGGCGACCATGGCGGTGAAGAGTCCTCCGGGAGATGATTCTCCTCTCCGGCAGGGTGCCGGAGGTGATCTCCAGAATCCCCCGAGATGGGATTGGCGGCGGCGGCATCTCGATAAGGTTTTCCGTATCGTGGCTCTCGATGCGGGGGTTTCGCGACGAAGACCTTAAGTAGGCGGAAGGGCGGAGTCGGAGGGGTCACGGGGGCCCCACACAGCGGGGCCGCGCGGGCCCCTCCCGGGCCGCGCCGCCCTAGTGAGGCGGCGCCCCGTGGCCCCACTTCGTCTTCTCTTCGGTCTTCTGGAAGCTTCGTGGCAAAATAGGACCCTGGGCGTTGATTTCGTCCAATTCCGAGAATATTTCCTTTGTAGGATTTCTGAAACCAAAATTAGCAGAAAACAGCAACTGGCTCTTCGGCATCTCGTTAATAGGTTAGTGCCGGAAAATGCATAAATACGACATATAATGTGTATAAAACATGTAGATATCATCAATAATGTGGCATGGAACATAAGAAATTATCGATACGTCGGAGACGTATCGGCATCCCCAAGCTTAGTTCTCTGCTCGTCCCGAGCGAGTAAACGATAACAAAGATAATTTCTGGAGTGACATGCCATCATAACCTTGATCATACTATTGTAAGCATATGTAATGAATGCAGCGATCAAAACAATGGTAATGACATGAGTTAAACAACTGAATCATAAAGCAAAGACTTTTCATGAATAGTACTTAAAGACAAGCATCAATAAGTCTTGCATAAGAGTTAACTCATAAAGCAATAAATCAAAGTAAAGGTATTGAAGCAACACAAAGGAAGATTAAGTTTCAGCGGTTGCTTTCAACTTATAACATGTATATCTAAATGATAGTTTGTCAATGCAAAGCAATATAACAAGTGCAATATGCAAGTATGTATGAATCAATGCACAGTTCACACAAGTGTTTGCTTCTTGAGGTGGAGAGAAATAGGTGAACTGACTCAACATAAAAGTAAAAGAAAGGTCCTTCCTTCAAAGAGGAAAGCATCGATTGCTATATTTGTGCTAGAGCTTTTATTTTGAAAACAAGAAACAATTTTGTCAACGGTAGTAATAAAGCATATGTATTATGTAAATTATATCTTACAAGTTGCAAGCCTCATGCATAGTATACTAATAGTGCCCGCACCTTGTCCTAATTAGCTCGGATTACCGGGATCATCGCAATACACATGTTTTAACCAAGTGTCACAAAGGGGTACCTCCATGCCGCATGTACAAAGGTCTAAGGAGAAAGCTCGCATTTTGGATTTCTCGCTTTTGATTATTCTAAACTTAGACATCCATACCGGGACAACATAGACAACAGATAATGGACTCCTCTTTAATGCATAAGCATGTAGCAACAATTAGTGTTCTCATATAAGATTGAGGATATATGTCCAAAACTGAAACTTCCACCATGATTCATGGCTTTAGTTAGCGGCCCAATGTTCTTCTCTAACAATATGCATGCTCTAACCATTAAAGTGGTAACTCTCCCTTACTTCAGACAAGACGGACATGCATAGCAACTCACATGATATTCAACAAAGAGTAGTTGATGGCGTCCCCAGGAACATGGTTATCGCACAACAAGCAACTTAATAAGAGATGAAGTGCATAAGTACATTTTCAATACCACAATAGTTTTTAAGCTATTTGTCCCATGAGCTATATATTGCAAAGGTAAAGAATGGAAATTTTAAAGGTAGCACTCAAGCAATTTACTTTGGAATGGCGGAGAAATACCATGTAGTAGGTAGGTATGGTGGACACAAATGGCATAGTGGTTGGCTCAAGGATTTTGGATGCATGAGAAGTATTCCCTCTCGATACAAGGTTTAGGCTAGCAAGGTTATTTGAAACAAACACAAGGATGAACCGGTGCAGCAAAACTCACATAAAAGACATATTGTAAACATTATAAGACTCTACACCATCTTCCTTGTTGTTCAAAACTCTATACTAGAAATTATCTAGACTTTAGAGAGACCAAATATGCAAACCAAATTTTGCAAGCTCTAAGTGTTTCTTCATTAATGGGTGCAAAGTATATGATGCAAGAGCTTAAACATGAGCACAACAATTGCCAAGTATCAAATTATTCAAGACATTTTAGAATTACTACATGTAGCATTTCCCGATTCCAACCATATAACAATTTAACGAAGAAGATTCAACATTCGCCATGAATACTATGAGTAAAACCTAAGGACATATTTGTCCATATGCAACAGCGGAGCGTGTCTCTCTCCCACACAATGAATGCTAGGATCCATTTTATTCAAACAAAACAAAAACAAAAACAAACCAACGCTCCAAGCAAAGTACATGAGATGTGACGGAATAAAAATATAGTTTCAGGGGAGGAACCTGATAATGTTGTCGATGAAGAAGGGGATGCCTTGGGAATCCCCAAACTTAGACGCTTGAGTCTTCTTAGAATATGCAGGGGTGAACCACCGGGGCATCCCCAAGCTTAGAGCTTTCACTCTCCTTGATCATATTGTATCATCCTCCTCTCTTGATCCTTGAAAACTTCCTCCACACCAAACTCGAAACAACTCATTAGAGGGTTAGTGCACAATAAAAATTAACATGTTCGAGAGGTGACACAATCATTCTTAACACTTCGGACATTGCATAAAGCTACTTGGACATTAATGGAACAAAGAAATTCACCCACCATAGCAAAAGAGGCAATGCGAAATAAAAGGCGGAATCTGTCAAAACAGAACAGTCCGTAAAGATGGATTTTATTGAGGCACCAGACTTGCTCAAATGAAAATGCCCAAATTGAATGAAAGTTGCGTACATATCTGAGGATCACGCACGTAAATTGGCATATTTGTTTGAGCTACCTACAGAGAGGCAGGTCGAAATTCGTGACAGCAAAGAAATCATGTTCTACGCGCAGTAATCCAAATCTAGTATGAACCTTACTATCAAAGACTTTACTTGGCACAACAATGCACAAAACTAAGATAAGGAGAGGTTGCTACAGTAGTAAACAACTTCCAAGACTCAAATATAAAATAAAAATACTGTAGTAAAATCATGGGTTGTCTCCCATAAGCTCTTTTCTTTAACGCCTTTCAGCTAGGCACAGAAAGTGTATATCAAGTATTATCAAGAGACGAAGTATCAACATCATAACTTGTTCTAATAATAGAATCAAAAGGTAACTTCATTCTCTTTCTAGGGAAGTGTTTCATACCTTTCTTGAGAGGAAATTGATATTTAATATTACCTTCCTTCATATCAATGGTGGCACCAACAGTTCGAAGAAAAGGTCTTCCCAATATAATGGGACAAGATGCATTGCATTCAATATCCAAGACAACAAAATCAACGGGGACAAGGTTATTGTTAACGGTAATGCGAACATTATCAATTCTCCCCAAAGGTTTCTTTATAGCATTATCAACAAGATTAACATCCAAATAACAATTTTTCAATGGTGGCAAGTCAAGCATATTATAAATTTTCTTAGGCATAACGGAAATACTTGCACCAAGATCACATAAAGCATTACAATCAAAGTCATTGACCTTCATCTTAATGATGGGCTCCCAACCATCCTCTAGCTTTCTAGGAATAGAAGTTTCAAGTTTTAGTTTCTCTTCTCTAGCTTTTATGAGAGCATTTGTAATATGTTTTGTGAAAGCCAAGTTTATAGCACTAGCATTAGGACTCTTAGCAAGTTTTTGTAAGAACTTTATAACTTCAGAGATGTGGCAATCATCAAAATCCAAACCATTACAATCTAAAGCAATGGGATCATCATCCCCAATGTTGGAAAAAATTTCAGCAGTTTTATCACAGGCAGTTTTAGCAGTTTTAGCAGTTTCAGGCAATTGTGCAGGCTTTGCATTAGAAGTGGAAACATTGCCAACACCAATTATTTTACCATTGATAGTAGGAGGTGCAGAAACATGTGAATCATTAACATTGCTAGTGGTGGTAATAGTCCAAACTTTAGCTACATTGTTCTCTTTAGCTAGTTTTTCATTTTCTTCTCTTTCCCACTGATACGTCTCCGACGTATCGATAATTTCTTATGTTCCATGCCACATTATTGATGTTATCTACATGTTTTATACATACTTTATGTCATATTTATGCGTTTTCCGGAACTAACCTATTGACGAGATGCCGAAGGGCCAGTTCCTGGTTTTCTGCTGTTTTTGGTTCCGAAATCCTAGTAAGGAAATATTCTCGGAATCGGACGAAATCAAGACCCGGCATCCTATTTTTCCACGAAGCTTCCGAACACCGGGAAGGACCGGAGGGGGGCCACGGGCCCACGGACCATAGGCCGGCGCGGCCTGGGTGTGGCCCGCGCCACCCTATGGTGTCGCCGCCTCTTCGACCCTCTGACGCCGCCTCTCCGCCTATAAGAAGCCCCTGGACCTAAAACCTCGATGCGAAAAACCACGGTACGAGAAAGCTTCCAGAGCAGCCGCCATCGCGAAGCCAAGATCTGGGGGACAGGAGTCTCTGTTCCGGCACTCCGCCGGGGCGGGAAGGCCCCCGGAAGGCTCCTCCATCGACACCACCGCCATCTCCATCAACGCTGCTGTCTCCCATGAGGAGGGAGTAGTTATCCATCGAGGCTCGGGGCTGTACCGGTAGCTATGTGGTTCATCTCTCTCCTATGTGCTTCAATACAATAATCTCATGAGCTGCCTTACATGATTGAGATTCATATGACGATGCTTGTAATCTAGATGTCATTATGCTAGTCAAGTGAGTTTTACTTATGTGATCTCCGGAGACTCCTTGTCCCACGTGTGTAAAGGTGACGAGTGTGTGCACCGTGTGGGTCTCTTAGGCTATATTTCACAGAATACTTATTCACTGTTATGAATGGCGTAGTGAAGTGCTTATTTATATCTCTTTATGATTGCAATGTGTTTTGTATCACAATTTATCTATGTGCTACTCTA
The DNA here is from genome assembly GCF_022539505.1 of Lolium rigidum. Taxonomy (NCBI): domain Eukaryota; kingdom Viridiplantae; phylum Streptophyta; class Magnoliopsida; order Poales; family Poaceae; genus Lolium; species Lolium rigidum. The sequence continues at coordinate 29,397,431 of NC_061514.1, read as the reverse complement.
GTGATGTTATTAAAGTAGTTTTATTCCTCCCGCACGGTGTAATGGTGACAGTGTGTGCATCCGTGTTAGTACTTGGCGTAGGCTATGATTGTGATCTCTTGTAGATTATGAAGTTAACTATTGCTATGATAGTATTGATGTGATCTATTCCTCCTTTCGTGGCGTGAAGGTGAAAGTGTGCATGCTATGTTAGTACTTGGTTTAGTCGTGTTGATCTTTCATGCACTCTAAGGTTATTTAAATATGAACATTGAATTGTGGAGCTTGTTAACTCCGGCATTGAGGGTTCGTGTAATCCTACGCAATGGTGTTCATCATCCAACAAAAGAGTGTAGAGTATGCATTTATCTATTCTGTTATGTGATCAAAGTTGAGAGTGTCCACTAGTGAAAGTCTAATCCCTAGGCCTTGTTCCTAAATATCGCTATCGCTGCTTGTTTACTCGTTTCATTGCGTTACTACTGCTACCATATTATCACCATCAACTACACGCCAGCCAAGCTATTTTCTAAGCGCCGTTACTACTGCTCATATTCATTCATACCACCTGTATTTCACTATTTCTTCGCCGAACTAGTGCACCTATTAGGTGTGTTGGGAACACAAGAGACTTCTTGCTTTGTGGTTGCGGGGTTGCATGAGAGGGATATCTTTGACCTCTTCCTCCCTGAGATCGATAAACCTTGGGTGATCCACTTAAGGGAAACTTGCTGCTGTTCTACAAACCTCTGCTCTTGGAGGCCCAACAATGTCTACAAGAATAGAAGCTTCAGTAGACATCAAGCACTTTTCACGGCGCCGTTGCGGGAACGAAAAGCTTCTACACAGGGATTTCCTCCCTCGTCAACCACGCGCCAGTTGTGGACAGCAAGCTATTTTCTGGCGCCGTTGCCGGGGAGGAAAGGTAAAAGGTACTCACACTCCGGATCTCGGCTACTAAGCTATTTTCGCTGTTGTAAGTACTCGAAGCTATTTCCTTTAGAACCTGCAATTGCATCTTTTTGTTTCTTGTTTACACTAGTTAGGCATAATGGACAACAATGAGCTTCTTATTCTATTTCCTGATTTAAGACATGGATGGTTTGATGCGAAAATTAAAAAACCTATGGAACCTTATTTGCATGCTTGGTAGTAATATTAGTATGAACGCTTTGAACACCATTGTTGATAATGATATAGAAAGTTCTAAGCTTGGGGAAGCTGGTTTTCATGATCTTTTTAGTCCCCCAAGCATTGAGGAGAAAATTTTCTTTGATGATACTTTGCCTCCCATATATGATGATTATAATGATAGTGGTCTTTTGGTGCCACCTACTATGGAGAGTAAATTTTATTGTGATTATACTATGCCCCCTACACTTGATGAGAATAATAATGATAGCTACTTTGTTGAATTTGCTCCCACTACAACTAATAAAATTGATTATGCCTATGTGGAGGGTAATGATACTTTTATGCATGAGACTCATGATAAGAATGCTTTATGTGATAGTTATATTGTTGAGTTTGCTCATGACACTACTGAAAGTTATTATGAGAGAGGAAAATATGGTTGTAGAAATTCTCATGTTACTAAAACACCTCTCTATGTGCTGAAATTTTTGAAGCTACACTTGTTTTATCTTCCTATGCTTGCTACTTTGCTCTTCATGAACTTGTTTATTTACAAGATTCCTATGCATAGGAAGCATGTTAGACTTAAATGTGTTTTGAATTTTCCTCTTGATGCTCTCTTTTGCTTCAAATACAATTTCTGGCGAGTGCATCATTAAAACTGCTGAGCCCATCTTAATGGCTATAAAGAAAGAACTTCTTGGGAGATAACCCATGTGTTATTTTGCTACAGTACTTTGTTTTATATTTGAGTCTTGGAAGTTGTTTACTACTGTAGCAACCTCTCCTTATCTTATTTTATTGCATTGTTGTGCCAAGTAAAGTCTTTGATAGAAAGGTTGATACTAGATTTGGATTACTGCGCAGAAACAGATTTCTTCTTCGTCACGAATTTGGGCCTAATTCTCTGTAGGTAACTCAGAAAATTATGCCAATTTACGTGAGTGATCCTCGGATATGTACGCAACTTTCATTCAATTTGAGCATTTTCATCTGAGCAAGTCTGGTGCCATTTTAAAATTCGTCTTTACGGACTGTTCTGTTTTGACAGATTCTGCCTTTTATTTCGTATTGCTTCTTTCATTTGTGTTGGGTGGATTTCTTTGTTCCATTACCTTCCAGTAGCTTTGGGAAATGTCCAGAAGTGTTAAGAATGATTGTGTCACCTCTGAACATTAGAATTTTTGATTATGCACTAACCCTCTAATGAGTTTGTTTTGAGTTTGGTGTGGAGGAAGTTTTCAAGGGTCAAGAGAGGAGGATGATATACTATGATCAAGAAGAGTGAAGAGTCTAAGCTTGGGGATGCCCCCATGGTTCATCCCTGCATATATTGAGAAGACTCAAGCGTCTAAGCTTGGGGATGCCCAAGGCATCCCCTTCTTCATCGACAAATTTATCAGGTTCCTTCCTTGAAACTATATTTTTATTCGGTCACATCTTATGTACTTTACTTGGAGCGTCTGTTTGTTTTTATTTTTGTTTTTGTTTGAATAAATGCTTGTGTGGGAGAGAGACACGCTCCGCTGGTTCATATGAACATATGTGTTCTTAGCTTTTAATGTTCATGGCGAAGGTTGAAACTGCTTCGTTCATTGTTATATGGTTGGAAACGGAAAATGCTACATGTAGTAATTGGTAAAATGTCTTGGATAATGTGATACTTGGCAATTGTTGTGCTCATGTTTAAGCTCTTGCATCATATACTTTGCACCTATTAATGAAGAAACACCTAGAGCTTGCTAAAATTTGGTTTGCATATTTGGTCTCTCTAAAGTCTAGATAATTTCAAGTATTGAGTTTTGAACAACAAGGAAGACGGTGTAGAGTCTTATAATGTTTACAATATGTCTTTTATGTGAGTTTTGCTGCACCGGTTCATCCTTGTGTTTGTTTCAAATAACCTTGCTAGCCTAAACCTTGTATCGAGAGGGAATACTTCTCATGCATCCAAAATCTTTGAGCCAACCACTATGCCATTTGTGTCCACCATACCTACCTACTACATGGTATTTATCCGCCATTCCAAAGTAAATTGCTTGAGTGCTACCTTTAAAATTCCATCATTCACCTTTGCAATATATAGCTCATGGGACAAATAGCTTAAAAACTATTGTGGTATTGAATATGTACTTATGCACTTTATCTCTTATTAAGTTGCTTGTTGTGCGATAACCATGCTTCTGGGGACTCCATCAACTATTCTTTGTTGAATATCATGTGAGTTTCTATGCATGTCCGTCTTGTCTGAAGTAAGAGAGATCTACCACCTTAATGGTTGGAGCATACATATTGTTAGAGAAGAGCATTGGGCCGCTAACTAAAGCCATGATTCATGGTGGAAGTTTCAGTTTTGGACATATATCCTCAATCTCATATGAGAATAATAATTGTTGCCACATGCTTATGCATTAAAGAGGAGTCCATTATACTGTTGTCCATGTTGTCCCGGTATGGATGTCTAAGTTGAGAATAATCAAATGCGAGAAATCCAAAATGCGAGCTTTCTCCTTAGACCTTTGTACAGGCGGCATGGAGGTACCCCATTGTGACACTTGGTTAAAACATGTGTATTGCGATGATCCGGTAGTCCAAGCTAATTAGGACAAGGTGCGGGCACTATTAGTATACTATGCATGAGACTTGCAACTTGTAAGATATAATTTACATAACTCATATGCTTTATTACTACCGTTGACAAAATTGTTTCATGTTTTCAAAACCAAAGCTCTAGCACAAATATAGCAATCGATGCTTTCCTCTTTGAAGGACCATTCTTTTACTTTTATGTTGAGTCAGTTCACCTATCTCTCTCCACCTCAAGAAGCAAACACTTGTGTGAACTGTGCATTGATTCATACATACGCTTTATTACTACCGTTGACAAAATTGTTTCTTGTTTTCAAAATAAAAGCTCTAGCACAAATATAGCAATCGATGCTTTCCTCTTTGAAGGAAGGACCTTTCTTTTACTTTTATGTTGAGTCAGTTCACCTATTTCTCTCCACCTCAAGAAGCAAACACTTGTGTGAACTGTGCATTGATTCCTACATACTTGCATATTGCACTTGTTATATTACTTTGCATTGACAATATCCATGAGATATACATGTTATAAGTTGAAAGCAACCGCTGAAACTTAATCTTCCTTTGTGTTACTTCAATACCTTTACTATGAATTTATTGCTTTATGAGTTAACTCTTATGCAAGACTTATTGATGCTTGTCTCGAAAGTACTATTCATGAAAAGTCTTTGCTTTATGATTCATTTGTTTACTCATGTCATTACCATTGTTTTGATCGCTGCATTCATTACATATGCTTACAATAGTATGATCAAGTTTATGATGGCATGTCACTCCAGAAATTATCTTTGTTATCGTTTACCTGCTCGGGACGAGCGAGAACTAAGCTTGGGGATGCTGATACGTCTCCGACGTATCGATAATTTCTTATGTTCCATGCCACATTATTGATGTTATCTACATGTTTTATACATACTTTATGTCATATTTATGCGTTTTCCGGAACTAACCTATTGACGAGATGCCGAAGGGCCGGTTCTCGTTTTACTCGCTGTTTTTGGTTCCGAAATCCTAGTAAGGAAATATTCTCGGAATCGGACGAAATCAAGACCCGAGCATCCTATTTTTCCACGAAGCTTCCGAACCCCGGGAAGGACCAGAGGGGGCCACAGGCCCACCAGACCATAGGCCGGCGCGGCCTGGGTGTGGCCCGCGCCACCCTATGGTGTCGCCGCCTCTTCGACCCTCTGACGCCGCCTCTTCGCCTATAAGAAGCCCCTGGACCTAAAACCTCGATGCGAAAAACCACGGTACGAGAAACCTTCCAGAGCCGCCGCCATCGCGAAGCCAAGATCTGGGGGACAGGAGTCTCTGTTCCGGCACGCCGCCGGGGCGGGGAAGTGCCCCCGGAAGGCTCCTCCATCGACACCACCGCCATCTCCATCAACGCTGCTGTCTCCCATGAGGAGGGAGTAGTTCTCCATCGAGGCTCGGGGCTGTACCGGTAGCTATGTGGTTCATCTCTCTCCTATGTGCTTCAATACAATAATCTCATGAGCTGCCTTACATGATTGAGATTCATATGATGATGCTTGTAATCTAGATGTCATTATGCTAGTCAAGTGAGTTTTACTTATGTGATCTCCGGAGACTCCTTGTCCCACGTGTGTAAAGGTGACGAGTGTGTGCACCGTGTGGGTCTCTTAGGCTATATTTCACAGAATACTTATTCACCTGTTATGAATGGCGTAGTGAAGTGCTTATTTATATCTCTTTATGATTGCAATGTGTTGTGTATCACAATTTATCTATGTGCTACTCTAGTGATGTTATTAAAGTAGTTTTATTCCTCCTGCACGGTGTAATGGTGACAGTGTGTGCATCCGTGTTAGTACTTGGCGTAGGCTATGATTGTGATCTCTTGTAGATTATGAAGTTAACTATTGCTATGATAGTATTGATGTGATTTATTCCTCCTTTCGTGGCATGAAGGTGACAGTGTGCATGCTATGTTAGTACTTGGTTTAGTCGTGTTGATCTTTCATGCACTCTAAGGTTATTTAAATATGAACATTGAATTGTGGAGCTTGTTAACTCCGGCATTGAGGGTTCGTGTAATCCTACGCAATGGTGTTCATCATCCAACAAAAGAGTGTACAGTATGCATTTATCTATTCTGTTATGTGATCAAAGTTGAGAGTGTCCACTAGTGAAAGTCTAATCCCTAGGCCTTGTTCCTAAATACTGCTATCGCTGCTTGTTTACTTGTTTCTATGCGTTACTACTTGCTACCATATTATCACCATCAACTACACGCCGACAAGCTATTTTTCAGCGCCGTTACTACTTGCTCATATTCATTCATACCACCTGTATTTCACTATCTCTTCGCCGAACTAGTGCACCTATTAGGTGTGTTGGGGACACAAGAGACTTCTTGCTTTGTGGTTGCCGGGTTGCATGAGAGGGATATCTTTGACCTCTTCCTCCCTGAGATCGATAAACCTTGGGCGATCCACTTAAGGGAAACTTGCTGCTGTTCTACAAACCTCTGCTCTTGGAGGCCCAACACTGTCTACAAGAATAGAAGCTCCCGTAGACATCACCCACCTAGTATGCAATTCAGCCATCAATCTCATATTCTCATTAATTCTAACTTGGATGGCATTTGCTGTAGTAACAATTTTATTTTCAATATCCTTATTAGGCATAACTTTCGATTTCAAAAGATCAACATCAGAGGCAAGACTATCAACCTTAGAAGCGAGAATATCAATTTTATTGAGCTTTTCCTCAACAGATTTGTTAAAAGCAGTTTGTGTACTAATAAATTCTTTAAGCATAGCTTCAAGTCCAGGGGGTGTATTCCTATTATTATTGTAAGAATTCCCATAAGAATTACCATAACCGTTACCATTATTATAAGGATATGGCCTATAGTTATTACTAGAATTGTTCCGATAAGCATTGTTGTTGAAATTATTATTTTTAATTTAGTTTACATCAACATGTTCTTCTTGAGCAACCAATGAAGCTAACGGAACATTATTAGGATCAACATTAGTCCTATCATTCACAAGCATAGACATAATAACATCAATCTTATCACTCAAGGAAGAGGTTTCTTCGACAGAATTTACCTTCTTACCTTGTGGAGCTCTTTCCGTGTGCCATTCGGAGTAATTAATCATCATATTATCAAGGAGCTTTGTTGCTTCACCGAGAGTGATGGACATAAAGGTACCTCCAGTAGCTGAATCCAATAGGTTCCGTGAAGAAAAGTTCAGTCCTGCATAAAAGGTTTGGATGATCATCCAAGTAGTCAGTCCATGGGTTGGGCAATTTGTGACCAAAGATTTCATTCTTTCCCAAGCTTGAGCAACATGTTCATTATCCAATTGTTTAAAGTTCATTAAGCTACTCCTCAAAGATATAATTTTAGCAGGGGGATAATATCTACCAATAAAAGCATCCTTGCATTTAGTCCATGAATCAATAATATTCTTAGGCAGAGATAGCAACCAATCTTTAGCTCTTCCTCTTAATGAGAAAGGAAACAATTTTAATTTTATAATGTCACCATCTACATCTTTATACTTTTGCATTTCACATAATTCAACAAAATTATTGAGATGGGCAGCAAGCATCATCGGAACTAACACCGTGAAAATTGCTCTCGCATAACAAGATTCAGAAAGCGGGTTTAATTTCAAAGAATTCTATCTGTAGTAGCAGGTGGAGCAATAGGTGTGCATAAGAAATCATTATTATTTGTGGTTGTGAAGTCACACAACTTAGTATTTTCGTGGAGTGGCCATTTTAGCAGTAGTAAATAGAGCAAACTAGATAAAATAAATGCAAGTAACTAATTTTTTTGTGTTTTTGATATAGAGTGCAAGACAGTAAATAAAGTAAAACTAGCAACTAATTTTTTTGTGTTTTGATATAATGCAGCAAACAAGAAAGTAAATAAAATAAAGCAAGACAAAAACAAAGTAAAGAGATTGGATTGTGGAGACTCCCTTGCGGCGTGTCTTGATCTCCCCGGCAACGGCGCCGGAAAAAGAGCTTGATACGCGTACAAGCACGCGTCCGTTGGGAACCCCAAGAGGAAGGTGTGATGCGTACAGCGGCAAGTTTTCCCTCGGAAAGAAACCAAGATTTATCGAACCAGGAGGAGCCAAGAAGCACGTTGAAGGTTGATGGCGGCGGGATGTAGTGCGGCGCAACACCGAGATTCCGGCGCCAACGTGGAACCCGCACAACACAACCAAAGTACTTTGCCCCAACGAAACAAGTGAGGTTGTCAATCTCACCGGCTTGCTGTAACAAAGGATTAGATGTATAGTGTGGATGATGATTGTTTGCAGAAAACGAGTAGAACAAGTATTGCAGTAGATTGTATTCAATGTAAAAGAATGGACCGGGGTCCACAGTTCACTAGAGGTGTCTCTCCCATAAGATAAATAGCATGTTGGGTGAACAAATTACGATCGGGCAATTGACAAATAAAGAGAGCATAACAATGCACATACATGATATGATGAATATTGTGAGATTTAATTGGGCATTACGACAAAGTACATAGACCGCTATCCAGCATGCATCTATGCCTAAAAAGTCCACCTTCGGGTTATCATCCGAACCCCTTCCAGTATTAAGTTGCAAAACAACGGACAATTGCATTAAGTATGGTGCGTAATGTAATCAATAACTACATCCTCGGACATAGCATCAATGTTTTATCCCTAGTGGCAACAAGACATCCACAACCTTAGAACTTCATGTCACCTGTCCCGGATTTAATGGAGGCATGAACCCACTATCGAGCATAAATACTCCCTCTTGGAGTTAAGAGTAAAAACTTGGCCAGAGCCTCTACTAATAACGGAGAGCATGCAAGATCATAAACAACACATAGGTAATAGATTGATAATCAACATAACATAGTATTCTCTATCCATCGGATCCCGACAAACACAACATATAGAATTACAGATAGATGATCTTGATCATGTTAGGCAGCTCACAAGATCCGACAATGAAGCACATGAGGAGAAGACAACCATCTAGCTACTGCTATGGACCCATAGTCCAGGGGTGAACTACTCACTCATCACTCCGGAGGCGACCATGGCGGTGAAGAGTCCTCCGGGAGATGATTCCCCTCTCCGGCAGGGTGCCGGGGGTGATCTCCAGAATCCCCGAGATGGGATTGGCGGCGGCGGCGTCTCGATAAGGTTTTCCGTATCGTGGCTCTCGATGCGGGGGTTTCGCGACGAAGACCTTAAGTAGGCGGAAGGGCGGAGTCGGAGGGGTCACGGGGGCCCCACACAGCAGGGCCGCGCGGGCCCCTCCTGGGCCGCGCCGCCCTAGTGTGGCGGCGCCCCGTGGCCCCACTTCGTCTTCTCTTTGGTCTTCTGGAAGCTTCGTGGCAAAATAGTACCCTGGGCGTTGATTTCGTCCAATTCCGAGAATATTTTCTTTGTAGGATTTCTGAAACCAAAAACAGCAGAAAACAGCAACTGGCTCTTCGACATCTCGTCAATAGGTTAGTGCCGAAAAATGCATAAATACGACATATAATGTGTATAAAACATGTAGATATCATCAATAATGTGGCATGGAACATAAGAAATTATCGATACGTCGGAGACGTATCAGTGTCGGCTGCGAGCGAGTGAGTGGTGGAGCAAGCACGATGGAAGGGCAAAAGGGGAAAGTGCGAAAAAATTGTAGGGTGGAAAATTTTAACCATGAAAACTCTTATATTTGTGAACGGATGGAGTATACGTTTTTGTTGTACTCCTGCTATCGAGTATCGAGGACTGATATATATAGTCCGGCCTGGGCCGTTTCCAGGCCTAGCCCAATTGAGAAGAGAAGAGAATAGTCCCCTACTTTCCTTCCACGTCCTGCCCCCCCCTTCTGCTTGCTCTCCACGCCGACCCAAACCGCCGCCTCTCCTCGCCGCCGCCCCCATCGCCGTCGCCTCCCGGGCCGCTCCACCCTTCCGCCATGTCCTCCGCCGCCGCCAGCGCGTGGCGGCGCTCCCTCCGCGGCGCACTCCTGCGCGGCTCCCCCTGGCGCGCCGGCGCCGGCGCCGGCCCCTCCCGGCAGGCCAGCACGGCTTCCGCAGCTTCGTCGGGCGCGGCGGCGGCTGCTCCTAATAAGGTGCCCCCGCCTCCCCGCAAGGTAACGACGCTCTCCCCGCTCCGCCGTCTCTTCGGCATTAACGCATACACCTCACGCGCGCCCTCTGCTCTTCGCTGAGATCCTACGCGAGCTGTTTCTCTCTAGCAAACAGCTTGGAGCAATGGCTTTCCGCGTGCCTGCTATATTTAGCGTGTTTGGGTTGTGCTTGCTGCTGCCTGCTAGTGCTACCACGCTGCGTTGTTGCTCTGGTCCATGTTCTTGTGCCATCTTAACGCATTGCATCTCAAACTGCATCTTTCAGAAAGATACTTTTTTTTTTCTTTTTGTAACTTTCTGTGGCGCAATCTCTTACTTGCACTCTGTCTCAGCATGATGTAATACGAACAAAAAAAAAACTGACTCCTACTGCTCCTGTAGATACTCTTGAGAATTTGATAGCAATATTGACTTGCAACTTCTGTTTTTTGAGTTTTTAAAAGTGCATTGATGAATAGTTGCAACTTTTCTGTTTATTGACTGATCGATCCTTCGGGACTGAATTGATCATAGAATTATCAGAATACTAACTCGCAACCTTTCTCTTTATTGAAAACATTGAATGGATGAATTAGCTGTGAAGGATCCTATGAAAGATTGATCGGGACTGAATCGATCATACAACTGCTACAGTGATCATGTGTCCCTTTACTCTCCTTTTGTCAGCGACTACTTCATTAATTAACTAGTCCTCGTTTTTCCTTGTTGATTTGGCAGGGTAGGCTTTTGACTGGGGCCATGATAGGGCTGACTATTGCTGGAGGTGCTTACGTGAGTACTACCGACGAGGCCACACTTTGGTACATGATACTAAGTTCTTAGACCTTAATTTCTGACACTAAATCTAGTTACATCAAAATAGCATGGAAATACCCCATAGGCGCTTGAAGTTGCCACCAGTTGGGATTCCGGAATTTATAAGCACCTTACGTATTTCTACTGTTTTTTTTTGTACAACTATCAACTAGGAGCCTATTCACTGACGTATAATATGCCCTTTGCGATCATGCAGTGGCTGGATATTCAGATCAACAGAACTGGTGAATCCGCTTTTTGCACTGCTAGATGCAGAGTTTGCTCATCGTTTGGCTGTTACTGCTGCTGCTCATGGATTTGTTCCAAAAGAAAAGAGACCTGATCCACCAGTTCTTGGCCTAGAGGTCTGGGGCAGGAACTTTACAAATCCAATTGGTCTTGCTGCTGGTTTCGATAAAAATGCCGAGGCCGTTGAGGGTCTATTGGGTCTTGGATTTGGCTTTGTGGAAGTTGGCTCTGTGACACCACAGCCTCAAGAGGGAAATCCCAAGCCTCGGATATTCAGATTGAAAGAGCATGGGTAAGAAGTCATATACTGTTATTGGTATTCAAACTGTTTGGGTCATTCAAAATCATGGAAACACAAGTAAAATTCTACTTGACGGTTTCTTATAATGGCGTTTTCTTGCCTTCTCTTCAGTGCTGTAATCAATCGCTGCGGGTTCAACAGTGAAGGAATTGTAGTAGTCGCTAAGCGTCTTGGGGCACAACATGGTAAGCGGAAGATGGAGGAAACTTCAAGCTATCCTTCATCAACCAGTAATGTAAAGCAGGGAGGGAAAGCAGGACCTGGAATTCTGGGTGTCAATCTTGGCAAGAATAAGACTAGTGAAGATGCTGCTGCTGACTATGTTCAAGGAGTTCATTCGTTGTCGCAGTATGCTGATTACCTGGTATCCGTCTATTGATCTTACAAGATAACTTAACATCATGCGTTTGGTACTTTCAGTTTCATGTGCACCATAGATTCAGATCGGTATGATTGTTACAGTAAGCAACTTTGCATTCATTCATGTTGATCTATTCTCATCTAACATGGCCCATCAAATGATCAAAGAGAGAAAGAAACAGCATTATTGGAGAACTGTTTGCTTAAGAACAAAGTGTATTCATTTCTTGAATGGTTTGTTGTCAGTGCACAATGGAGAAATGAAGGGCTTATTTTGTGAAACTGTGTACTTTGCTTGTTACTATCTGCCAAAGCACATCACTACTTATTGAAATTAGGGACTATGGTCTGAGGAAAAACATTTGATTATTTTATTCTCTGCTTCTTAAATAAATGTTCACAGTGGTTTCTTGCTCTTAATGCAGGTCATTAATATCTCTTCCCCAAATACTCCAGGCCTTCGGGCCTTGCAAGGTAGAAAGCAACTGAGGGAACTTGTGAAGAAGGTTTGTAATCCTTTTAATTGAACTGGATAGTTTTCTTCATTTGCATGGGAAATTAGTATGACCTACACTGCATGTGCAGGTGCATGATGCACGGGATGAGATGCAGTGGGCTGAAGATGGTCCACCACCATTGCTTGTGAAGATTGCACCGGACTTGTCGAAGGAGGACCTTGAGGACATTGCTGCGGTACCATACTGGACTTTGCATTGTTTTTCATGCTCATCGGCTATTGGTTGTGTTTTTCTTATGCTTTTCTTATTGTTGTCCAGGTTGCTCTTTCTTCCAAGTTGGATGGCCTGGTAGGTGGACAGTTCTTCCGTGACCATTTTTAAGTGGCACTTTACTGAATATCATAATCCTTTTTAAATTCTGCACAAATATGTATTTCCCTCTCCATGTTGTTTCGCTAATGTTTGCTTATTCTGTACCGACATTGTTAACGACACAGATTATATCGAACACAACAATTGCAAGGCCACCTCCTGCAGAAACACATCCACTAGCTCAAGAAGCCGGTGGATTAAGCGGGAAGCCTCTATTTGATTCATCTACTCGCGTCCTCAAGGAGATGTATATCCTTACAGGGGTGTGTGTTTTTATCCGTTTGCTTACTTCAGTATGCCATATCTATTTACTTCAGCACATCTTCCATCCCGGTTATTTCATTTTGAGTGCCGCTGTTTCTTTGTCTCCTAATTCTCGTTCACTAACAATTCTTGCATATATTGCAGGGCACTATTCCCCTCATAGGCTGTGGTGGTGTAACTAGGTAATGCAATTTCTGTCTGTCTTTACCTCGATGATGCTTTGCACTTTTAACACAAATATTCAATCGATTTCTGCAGCGGTGAGGATGCGTACAAGAAGATACGTTCTGGAGCTACACTTGTTCAACTTTACACTGCCCTTGCCTATGGTGGTCCAGCTCTCATCCCAAGAATAAAGGTGATTAGTCAAACACATTTGGTATTTGTTTTTTAAGCTTGCAAGTTCGCAAAAAATGATCGAACCATCCAGACTAAAATGTTCATTATAGTCGCTTATATATAATATTTGACACTTTCGTTCAACAGGCTGAGCTAGCAGAATGTCTGGAAAGAGACGGTTTCAAATCGGTCCAGCAAGCAGTGGGAGCAGATTGCAAGCCCAAGAAGGCCTGAACAACCACCAACGCCATTTGATTTTCATCAAGATGCTAGCAAAGTTTTCCATGACCCATGCTTGTCCTACTTATTCGGATGCTACTTGAAAAGAGAAACCAAGTCTGAAACTATTTTGAGGGTGTGGTACTAATTATATATTTAGCCTGTAGTAAGGAGTGGTCGAATCACGGGCGCCCGTATCCCATCTCTCTTGTTTTGCTTCTAAGCGAAGCTGTACAAGAAATTTTTGGTTAACTTATGTGTATATCTCCAGGCTTCTGTGAAAACAACGGTTCCAGAATTCTATGGTATCCTGAAGCTGCATTTTGCATCTCGTTTTTGTTTCTGATTTGATTCTAAGCTAAACAAATACTTTGCTCCTGTTGTTGGGTTGAAATTCGGTGTGTGTCATAGTTATAATTCTGGGGATCATTCCTATGCAAGATGTAGCGTTTGTCTGAAAAAACTTTTGAAGTCCGGAAGAAAGCACCATTGCTTGTGCTCCTATGGACAACCGATCCGTGACACCAACATTCTCCCCTGCTGAAGGTGACCCTGGTGGAGTAGCCTGCTCCAAGGGATAATCTGCCAACAGAGTAAAGTAACTATGCTCGGTTCCATCTGCTGGGAAAAGGCTTTGGCGATTGAGATTATGGAAACCATAAGACTGGGCCATTTCACCGAACATCTCTTGGGCGACAGAAGCAGTGGCTGCACTAGAGGACACTGAAGGTGCAGATGCAACCGTCGTCATGCTTCCGGATGATGGTGTAAAACACACAGCTGGTATCAAGGTAGTGGTGGTACTTGACAATGGCAAGGGTGGTTTGGAGAGCTCGGCTTGCAGTGAATCAAACGAACGCTGTGATTGAGCTTGATGCTCATCCAAGGGAGCTTCCGTGTGTGCATGTGCTTCTGATGACGGCGTGGTTGTAGGAGCGTTGGTGGATGCAGAATGTGGGTAAAGAGAGTTTCTGTAAAGCAATTTCGGTGTGGGTGTGATGGATAGTATGGTGGGAAAATAAGGAGAAGAGTGATAGCACGGTTGAAGTATGAGCAAACTCTAGGATGATCTTGTGGAGCGTAGGTGCGGTTTGACGCCGTATCAAACACCTGTGATGTTCTGTCAAACGTCTGACGGTTTTTAGTTTTTTTGTGTGTGATCAGGTGGTGAAGCTTGAGTGAGATTGTTAAGGGGCCTTTCTTCGTCTTCAGGAAAATCCATGGGGGCGACACAGTCGCCAGCAGGCCGAGCCGCCGCCAGAAGATTGATCTAGCAGCCCGGAATGGAGAGAAGTGCGCGGAGGAGGAGCTCCGCGCTGCTGGCTTGTCCCATCAATAGATGCCTCAGCAGGACGCCGGCGGTGGTGGAGGATGGTGTCGGCGGTGCGTCGGAAGAGAGAAAATGGAAGATATGCGGGCAAGTAGAATGGATCAGATACAGTAAGCGGTGACGTAAACAATGACTACCGCTTTGACCGCACGGGTATGCACAAAGTCCAAGATTTTGGGTCCACCTTACGCTACTACGGGTACATAAAAAAGGATCAAACGAAGCCGCATCAGACGGACCGAAACACCTCGTAAAATTCTTAGAGAGCACCAAAATTGTACACACATAAATCTAGCAGAAATCTAAAGATATGAACTATAGACGTGTCAGCCCCAGGTTAATTCCTAACAAACCTCAAAATTTTGAGAAAAAAGAAGTTGGTTACACTTTAATATAGTAGTTATTATGCTTAAACTTTAAGTAAGATATATAAATTTAACATAAATGAATATCTTTAAGGATTTTTTCAGAGTAGGGGGCCATGCTCCCCTACCTAGAAAAGCTTAGCCACTATGAAAAGGGGTCCTTGGGAGTTGCGTTGGAGGCGCGCGCTTAGACTTGACCTAATTTGAGGAGGAAGACGACTAGTAGAGATTAGTGGAGGCGTTTGGGGTGAAAGTTGAGGAGCGTGGCGGCGGAGGTGGATGGGCGGCTCTTCCAATTTGGGAACAAGATTTGGGTGGGGAACTGTGATTTGGACCGCCGCCTGGATCTAGTACCTTGTTGTGTGGTGCTCTGTTATCAGCAGCGGACAAGAAGGTAGCACCATACAAAACCCTAAAAGATAAGGATCAGGGGAAGTGGAAGGACAAGCACGAGCTAGAGTAGTACTTCCCTATTTACAGTCCTTGCTAGAGTAGATGATTAGGTGGACGAGCAGGAGCTGCACTGGGACACCGTGGCGGACGAGCACTCGGCGTCCGTGGAGTGGTCGTCATGGCGACGCCGGCACCTGCAAGCCACGACGAGTGCCGCGATGGCGCTCAGGACGGCGACGACGGCGGATACCACGGTAGTGATGGTCATGACGGTGTTGCCGTCGTTGCTGCTGCTGGAATCGTCCGTCAACCGGGGGCACGGGGGTGGCGGCTGGCATGCCGGGCACGCGGAGCCGGCCCATAGGGCGGGGCAGATGGGCACGCTCTCCCCAGGCCCTCAACAGTTAGGGCCCTAGTCCAAGATTTATTTGTACACTTACTACACTTATATTTATACTCTTTAGGCAGTAGAGTTTGGAATAATTCTACTCCCTCCGCCCCAGTTCATAGGGCTTACACGTGTCCCTAGGTCGTAAATTTGACAATAATAATGCAACATATGTATTACAAAATATATATCATTAGAAAGCTTAGATGTTCTATTTTCTAATGATATAATTTTTATATTATACAAATGATATTTGTTGGCTAAATTCACAACCTAGAAATACACGCAAGCCCTATGAACTGGGACGAAGGTAGTAGAAAATATAGAAGGTTGAAGTTGTAGCTTAACGAGTAAACGTGCCTATACTTCGACTCCTCTAATGTGCAAAACAACACGGACCCTCATAATTTTTTGTCTTATTATTTCTATTTCTCGCAAACAATACACATGTACACAAGTAGCTATTGGTAGAAATAATAATCATGGTATATAGTTCGTGCGATCAATAGAAATAAATAGTTTCAGACATCTTCAGCAATATTCTTAAGACCATGGATCTTTCAAATGTAAATATTGTTTAGTTTGTTATTGCATTACCCTAATATTTATCTTGCTGAATAATTTTTTTTAGTTTTTTGTGTGTGTGCCCGGGTGGTGAAGCTTGAGTGAGATTGTTAAGGGGCCTATAAAACTGCTTAAACTTGAAGTAATATATATAAATTTAACATAAATGAATATCTTTAAGGATTTTTTTCAGAGTAGGGGGCCATGCCCCCTACCATAGAAAAGCCTAGCCACTATTAAAATGGGTCCTTGGGAGTTGCGTTGGAGGCGCGCGCGGAGACTTGGCCTTATTTGAGGAGGAGGACGACTAGTAGAGATTAGTGGAGGCGTTTGGGGTGAAAGTTGAGGAACGTGGCAGCGGAGGTGGATGGGCGGCTCTTCCAATTTGGGAACGAGATTTGGGTGAGGAACTGTGATTTGGACCGCTGCCGGGATCTAGTACCTTTTTGTGTGGTGCTCTGTTATCAGCAGCGGAAAAGAAGGTAGCACCATACAAAACCCTAAAAGATGAGGATCAGGCGAAGTGGGACGACAAGCAGGAGCTAGAGTAGTACTTCCCTATTTACAGTCCTTGCTAGAGTAGATGATTAGGTGGACGAGCAGGAGCTGCACCGGGACACCGTGGCGGACGAGCACTCGACGTCCGTGGAGTGGTCGTCGTGGCGACGACGTCACCTGCAGGCCACGACGAGATCCACGATGGCGCTCAGGACGGCGGCGACGACGGATACCACGGTGGCGATGGTCATGACGGTGTTGTCGCCGCCGCTGCTGCTGCTGGAGTCATCCGTCGACCGGGGGCACGGGGGCGGTGGCTGGCACGCCGGGCACATAGAAAATATAGAAGGTTGAATTTGTAGCTTACCGAGTAAACGTGCCTATACTCCGACTCCTTCTCTAATGTTCAAATCAACATGGACCCTCATAATTTTCTCTCTGATTATTTCTATTTCTCGCAAACAATACACATGTACACAAGTAGCTATTAGTAGAAATAATAATCCTGGTATATAGTTCATGCGATCAATAGAAATAAATAGTTAATATTCTTGAGACCATGGATCTTTGAAATGTAAATATTGTTTAGTTTGTTATTGCATTACCCTAATATTTATCTTGCTGAATAATATTTTTTTTTAGTTTTTTTGTGTGTGACCAGGTGGTGAAGCTTGAGTGAGATTGTTAAGGGGCCTACAAAACTAATCATGCTTAAACTTTAAGTAAGATATATAAATTTAACATAAATGAATATCTTTAAGGAATTTTTCAGAGTAGGGGGCCATGCCCCCCTACCCTAGAAAATCTTAGCCACTATGAAAAGAGGTCCTTGGTATCGTTTCGCCCTAGGTTCCCCGAAATCTATGGACCGGCCCTGGGCACGCCGGGCAGCAAGCCGACAGGGTGACTGCCGGATCGCTGATCGCTGCTGGCGAGGGCCGTTGAGGCCGGGCGGCTCAGCTGGGCAAGCGTGGCAGGGCGATGGCGGGCAGTTGCGGTTGACTGCGTCCGGGGGTGCTGCACAGAGAATGTAGTACTTGGAATCACCGATAGCGGGCAGCGAAATTAAATGGAGGAGGGAGGTAGGAGACCAGACTAGACCTTGGTCGGAGGGAAACGGTAGGACGCTGGCGACGGCCACCAGCTGCAGGAGGAAGAGCGCCGTCGCTGTCACGACGATGGCTGCACCCGCACCGCCCTTCTTCTTCGCCATGCCACCGGCCGGGCTTGACGGGGTTGGAGTTGAGCTCGGATGCGCCTTGTGCTTTTCCGCCTTGTGCTTGTGGTGCAGAGCAGAGCAGAGTGAGAATTGAATTTAGACAGGATGCTTCACTCATCCGCGCGCCTCGCCTCAGTGCTCTTGTGTGTCTCTAAAACTGAATTTTCCTTTTTTTTTTATAAACTAGCACAGTGACCCTCGCAAATGCGAGTGCGTCTTCTTTAAAGTACACATTTGGTGTTACCCTTGTTTGAACAAAATATTTACATCCACGCTATGATATAGAAAATAATATGGATTTGCACTGAAGAGCACATTAAATAATTGAGATGTTAAAATGCTTTTTTATTGACACGACACGATTATCTATGGTAGCTTTTAAGCACCTGTAAATACAACCATCGCCTTCAGCTGCGTGGTTTCTGCGTTTGAAAGTGTCAGGTAACTTTATATGTATTTGTATCTTTTTTTTTTGAAAATGTATCTTCTCATATTTTTAAGAATAAATTGTCACCAGGTGTCCAAGCTAAACAGGTCCGTTGACACTAAGAATTTGAGTAAAGAATAAATACTACTTTAGGGTGCTTGGAAAATATGTAAGATTAATTAATTATACGATACAAAAATAAGACTATGATGACTGAGTGGAATTGTTTTAACAGACAATCAGCTAGAGATTATCGAATGGAGTGACTTGAACTTATCTACATTCGTAAGGAGACATATATTAGTGTGTAGATAATATATACATTTCTTTTGAAAAAATATTCTATGCATGAGCGCAACACCTGCTGCTATTTGAAGATGTCTACATGAGTTTCTTACGTGATTAACCTTGTATATGCATTTTACATCTCATCTACTAATTACAGTTTCAATTGTTTAAATAGTTTAGGTAACGATGGATTAACCCGGGTTCTTTACGTGTCCATATATATAGAACACGTCTATATTTGGCACCGGCTCTTCTTTAACATGTATTAGGCACTTATTTCATAGATGCAAATCCTTAAACATAATTACTTTACCCTACAATATGTGAGTAATGATTATGTTCGGTGAATTAATACTTGTATACTACTACAATTACATCGTGTAGCCACGACTTTTAAATACAACTAATAATAATCATGTTATGGACTAGCGTGGTGCATAAGTAAGCTGAAATCAGACCCTGATGTCTCGTCACTCAAAATTAGGAATGCAAATTCTATTTCTGAGGGTTCCACTATGCCTATGAAACTTCAAAGATGGTAGCAAGATTTATGCTGAACAGCTTAGATGACCGGTCTATTTTGGTTTTTCCTATACATACATATTATCAATTTTGGATTCTAGCATTTTGTTCACTCATCAGTTTTAATTTAGTTAGCTTCATGTACGACCAACACGAGCGACCTTCCATGTTCGCCCATCTTACCTAACTATATAACTATTTAACCCTAACCGTAAATTATTTAAAGTTGGATAGAATAAACGGAAAATCGGACAACATATTTTAGGATGTTGTATTTAGCGGATCCACGGGAAAACTATTATACCGGACAAAAGTAATAGGAAATCCCATTAATTAGCTTAAATTTCAAATAATTTTAAACATTTTTTCTAATTTATTTGACAAATCTTAGGGTGTATCTTAGCCGGTATTTCCATTAACTGTATTTACCGATGCCCATTAACAAAATTTACAATCCAAGATCGGTGTTGTCGTCTTATAGGCCTACATAGGATGTCTGAGGCGCATGGACCACCGGCATGGCGAGATGACTCTCTGCTTTCACCCATATTTCATGGTTTATTTCTCATGCATCAGGGTTAGGGATTTTTCGCTTGGCCGATATTTCTGAAATCCAAAAACTACAATGATGGACAAAAGATACCGGTATTCAAATAATTAGCTCCAAATTTAAATAATTTGGATAAATAAATAAATATATATATATATATATATATATATATATATATATATATTCATTTGACAATTCTCGAACGGTATTATGACCAGTATTTCCGTAAACTATATTTACCAGCGCTCAGCAGTATTCTATTGCTACCAAGAAGAAGAAAAAAACCCGTACTGAAATATGTTGACATGTTGATATGTTATGATTTGAACATCAACGCACACAGTTCTGTAGCCTCACAGTCGGTCAACTTTTGAGCTTGCATACATGATCTTTTTATTTTAAACGGACTCACCAGGAGTCTTATTAACACACGGCATGTCTTTTGGAATTCACGTCTATTTTATCTTCTGGTGCGTACACCAGTTTTTTTTTTGCTACAATTAACTTTTAGTTATCTTCGTGTATAATCGACCACCAGCACAGGAGACCTCTGTCACGTTTTATTTTGCTTTTAATATATAATAGAAATAGAATAGAATAGATAGATATAGATAGATGTGTCTTGAACTGCTACAGCCGATGAAAATGGAAAAACGCGTGTTCGTATCCACCCGCTTTACAAATCTTAACGGTACTGATCAGCTATACGGAGTGCCAAGTTTTATACTATCACTCCGTTCTGCTCCCGCCGATCGGGAAAGAGTGGCAAGCGTACATAGGTAGTGGTTGGTTCAGTGGCTTCAGCTTTGCGTAGCGGTTGGTTCGGTACAGCTGTCCCTTCGCAAGGACAAGGTCAGTTGGTCCCTGGATGCGACAGAGCTCTCGCAAGGGGTGACGGTGGCTCATGCTACGGACGTGTGGAAAGCAGCGGTGCCCCTCAAGATAAAAATCTTTGCTTGGCAACTGACCTGGACAAGCTACCTTCCAACCTCCAGATTGCCACGAGACACGGTCCTTCTGATGGTACTTGTGCGCTTTGTGGTGCCCCGGAAGACGCGGCACATATCTTCTTTATCTGTTCCTTAGCTTTGTTTGCATGGAGTACTTTGATGCAGTTACTAGGGTGCGCTTGGAGACCTGCTAACTTCGCACAGTTTCACAATATCGTTTCGAGCCTGGCATGCCTTCCTCGTAGACTTCTTTGGTTGCTTTTCCTGGCACAGCCGTGGGCGTTGTGGTTGATTCGCAATAAACTTACTACCGAAAAGAAAGTAACTAATCATCCCTCTGACGTTATCTTTAAAATTATGCTATTTTTGCAGCTGTGGAGTATAAACTGCAAGACGAGGGACCATGAGGGTTTGTGCTGGATGATCAATGAGCTGCGGGAGCTCTACTCGGCCATGAGACCTAGCAACGGAAACTGATGGCATCTCTGCAACATGAAGGGGTTGTGTTCCTCGAGCTGCTCTCCGCTGATGATGGCCGGTGCCTTGTGTGCGGTCTTCTCTCCGGTGGTGCTGTTCTATGTTTCCTACCTTGGATAACTTGTGTGTGTGTTGGCTAAGCTGTATGCCGCAACGGTTGTAATAACTTTGTGAACTCCTCTGGCTTTATTAATTTAAAGTTGGGCTGATAAGAACTCATCTTTATCATGGGTTGCTTGCCAAGAATCGCTTTGTTTTTGGTCATTTAGCTCGACCTAAAAGAAGATCAACTCTTCTTTATTATGGGGACTCCAACCCCAAACTAGTTCGGTTTCAAGGTCATCACTACTCCGTTAGCCTTGTTATTCTTCTTAGGAAAGTGAACAATAAAAGGTGTATGCGAGGGTAACTCAAATCTCACATTCCCTTCATGAAGATTAATCAAGGCTTTGACAATTCTTAAGAATGGCCAACCAAGAATGATAAGTGCAATAGGATCCTGCCGCATATAACCTATGACCAGATCAATAAGTGCATGTCAATCTTTAACTTGAACACCTGTATTTTCTTTAATGCCCACGGCTTGTTTGAAGGTGGAATCAGCTAAGTGTAACTTTAGTTCAGCAACCATTAAAGAAAAAAGTCCATTTTTCGTCCTTCAACTTTCACACAAGTTCACTTTTGATCCTAAATGTTTTATTTGATCTAAAAGAAACCCTAAACTTTACCACCTTGTTCAAACGTCTGGTTTTGCTGATTTTTTTTTGGATAAAGATACGAAACATAACCAAACAGTATGAAAACCACGGTGAAAATACCCAACCTTTCGCTAAAATAAATTGTACCGAGCCAGTTTCAGCCATTGCCATGGCACTGGCCAACAGCGAGCAGGACGAGCTCAACGAGCTTGTTTTGTGGGACGGGCTCGCAATCCAGCTCCGCGAGTCAGCGCTCGCGCAGGGAAGGCCGGCGACTCCTCCGGCCACGCCAACGCATCCCAACGACCACGCTCCGTCTGCTGCTCCGGCGTGGGATCCCTGGCCACAGCCTGCTGCCCATGCGGCGGTACCTCCTCCACCGCCGGCGTAACGAGCTTCCATGGCCGACGCCGGAGTTCATTGACCTCGTCAGCGATGACGAGCAGTAGGCAGCACCTACTTTTACCACCCTTTATTATGTTTTTTTATTTAAATATAAATTATGGATTCATGAATGGAAAAAAATTATGTGTCGTCCCGCTGGAGCCACCCCGACGTAAACGGACGCCCGGACGATTTCGACCATTTAGGCCGACGCAAACGGACGCGACGCGCCGCTGGAGATGCCCTAAGAACAAGACATGTGAACGTGTTGGCAAAGTTTAGGGACGTCCGAAATGCGTCGCGCCGCTGGAAATGCCCTAAGAACAAGACATGTGAACGTGTTGGCAAAGTTTAGGGTCCATTTTGTACCAAATAAAACGTTTAGGATGAAAAGTGAACTCTGCACAAAGTTGAAGGATGAAAAATGGACTTTTTTCACCATTAAATAACCAAGATTAAGCCTATCAAATGAAGTTTTGAGAATAACGGAGACACTCGCACTAGGATCACAAAGTGCAACAAGCCCCTATTTTTATCTTAATAATTGGCTCAAAAATATCATCCAACTTAGCAGGTAGTTTTTCAGACAATTTCTTGTATGCCATCTCAAGCTCACGTACCTTTTCAGCAACTTGGTTAATAAAGATTTGGTACGCTACTTTGTTACCTCCTTCTATGTCGGGATTCCTCACGGTAATCATTTTCACAAGATCTTCAAGAGTGCGCAAGAAGGTTAGGCTCCACACTCTTAAATTGAGCAAAACAATATTTTTATTAAAATGACAGAAAATCATGAACTACAATAGGCCAACTATCTAAATAAGAAGTTGTTCTAAAAACCAATATACATGAGCTGCAAGATAGAACTAAAAATGTGGAGGCTCAATTAGGTAAAACTGTTGAAGGTCAAACAGTAATCCTTGCTAATTTTGCCGGAAAACCCGTTGCAGACTTGAAGATGATGAGAAGTAGTTGGGACGATAACACACCTGGTGAAAAAAATACTAGTGCTATGTTCAACAAGTAGTGATGTGTCAGGAGAGAGAATGCGGTGGAAAAGCTAAGAGCATCTTCACCAGCGGCCCCGATAGCGTTTTGGGGGCCGGCGTGGTTTTTGAGCTCGCACCGGTGCGCCCCAAATGACACCGGCTAGTTTTCGACCCCAATAGAATCGCCGGCAACCCCGTGCCGGCCCCTTGGCGAAGGGCGTGAGTCGGGCACGCCGGCGCCTCGCGGAAGGTCAGAAAACGAGCGTGGGCTCCGCCTGGCAGCTAGACACACCCATTTCCCGCCTCCTATCCACGCCCGAGATGACTTCCACCCCTCTAGATCGCCACCTTCGCCGTTGCCGCCGCGCCCCTGGTTGCAATAGACACCGCCGCCTGTCTAGGAACCGCCGTCCATCGACACGGACGCCAGCCCCTCGATCGGCGGCCGCTGTTTCACCCGGAACAGAGCTCGCCGCCACCGCGGCACAACCGCCCCGCCCGCAAAGTGTTCGTCCGATTGCCGCGATGGACAGCGACGAAGAGATGATGGTGCAGATGTTCACGGAGGAGCAGAACGCTGAGGCTGTCCGGCGGCAACAACATCAACTGATTCTGACGAGCATGCTGCGTGTTCGCCAGCCTTTCTTCGTCGTGCCTTGTCGCGGCGCCTCAAAGCCAGGCAAGAGGAGGAACATCAACCGTCATCGTCAAGCCGGCACAATGCTGCTTGACGTCGACAACTTCAACGATGACGCGACTCATTCGCCGAAGGAATGTCGGCGCCGATTTAGGATGAAGAAGGAGCCGTTCTTGAAGATTTTCCACGACATCATGGAGTATGATAACTACTTCATTGCCAAGCAAGATTGCACAGGTTTGTGGAGCTTCACCTGAATTCAGAAGTGCACTGCTGCAATGCGATGTCTTGCATACAGAGCTCCTCCAGAAAGAACCAATGACTACCTACGGATGGCAGAATCGACATGTACAGAGACTCTCTGCAAATTTTACCGAGCCGTCATAGTGGTGTTTGCTAAAGACTATTTGAGAGCACCAAGAGAAGATAATACAGCTCGGGATAATCTATGATAACCCCCCCCCGCTTGGTGTTAAGTGAGCTCACTGGCCTCCCGCCGCTGTCACTGACATGTGGGGTTTAAGTGACCTGGGGGGGGGGGGGGGTTATATCTAGCTGATGGTATCTACCCAGCTGCAACGGTCTCCGATGTTTGCCAGGCTAGCTGAGGGACAAGCTACTGCAGTGAACTTTAAGGTAAACGGCCACGCATACAACAAGGGGTACTATCTAGCTGATGGTATCTACCCGACGTATGCTACATTTGTGAAGACAATTCCCTCTCCATCAAACGAGATGGAAGCCTATTTTGCAACATGCCAGGAAGCAGCACGCAAGGATGTTGAGCGTGCTTTTGGGGTGCTTCAGCAGCGTTTCGCCATTGTCAGGTACCCTGCTTTTTCTTGGCCTGAGTCTCAGATGTGGGAGGTGATGAACGCCTATGTGATCATGCACAACATGATCATTGAGAGCGAGCGCGACGAACCTGTGCAGGATGATCAACCATTTGATTATCAAGTGCCACTTGCTGAGGTAGAGCATGTACCCCAAGAATTTGCCGTTTTTCTTCATATGCACACTGAAATTCGAGATGCAGATGTCCATGCACAACTCAAGGCAGATCTAGCTACACATTTGTGGGCGAGGAGAGGAGCAGCCAACAATGCATGATTTTATTTATATTTGTGTGATTGTATTTTTTGTTTGGTTGTATAAATAATTTAAGTACTATTTGTTTGATAGATTGTATGAATAATTTAAGTACTATTTATTTGATTGAAACTATATTTTAATTCTATTTGTGCGATTGTATGAATTATTGAATATATTATAAATAAAATATGATTGATATGTTGTTTCAAAATATGGTAAAAAGTAAAGAAAGTTTTGGAGGCCACCGTATGGGAGGCGCCGGTGTGGGAACAGCCTTCCCAAATAGAAGATGCACTGCCGACGCCACCCATACAACACAACGGTGCCGACGATCCTGCTGGCGACTATTTGGAGGACCCGGTGGAGATGCTCTTACGTCTCCAAAAAGATGCATGTGCAGTGTGTGTAAAGCGCCGTGAGCGCGCTGCATTGCTACTAGGCTAGCTAGCTAGATCGATTGCGTTGGACATACTCTAGGAGCGGTCAGCGGCCATGGGAGCGGCGACGTGCTGGCTTAGGCTACTCTAGGACGGGACGTGGGGCAGGAGAGACTAGGGAGACGCGCGCGACAGAACTAGAGAGCGCGCGCATGCCTTCAGATCGAACCGGCTATAGCTAAGTAGACTTTTCCAAACCAAAATCTTGTTTCGTGGATTGTCTTTGCTCGTCGAATCGCTTCAGAGGTGTACTGTTTTCCGGTCGGCCGGCGTGAGCTAGCTGAAACCGATCAAGCTTGTGTGTTTGGGTGCTTAGCTAGCTTGGCACGTATGTTGCGCGCCGGAAGCTCAACAGTTGATGCCTAACCTAGAGGACGGATTGCCTGAAACGTTCGCATCCCTTGAATCTCATGGCCGTGTATCAACAGATTACTCATCAAAATATGAGACTTGCAAGCAGGGCCGGTCCATAGATTTCGAAGGCCCCAGGGTGAAACGATATCAAGGGTCCCTTGTTCACAATAGTGAAGTTATCGTAGGGCAGGGGGCCATTGCCCCCCTACTCTAGAATTTTTTTAAAAGATATTTATTTATGCTAAATTAATATATATATTACTTAAAGTTTAAACATGATTGGTGGTCTGGCCTCTTAACAATCTCCATCAAACATGAAAGACTTAAAAAAATATTAGTATTGGGCAAGAGAAATATTAGAGTAATGCAATAATAAACTAAATAATATTTACATTTGAAAGATCTATGGTCTTCGAAATCTTTAAGAATCACTCTACAGCCTAAATACAAATATAAATATATCAAGAATGTAGAAAATCATGGGCCAGGGCCCTCGCTCCTGAAGGCCCGGGGCGAGCGCCCCTTTGCCCCGCCCTATGGGCCAGCCCTGCTTGCAAGGAAAGTCGTACACAAGATACCATGGGTACACAAGATACATGTCATGCAATTCGCAAGTGACAATATCCTCTACAAAGCCCCGCCGCCTGGTTATAAAAGGAAATGCTTCCTTGCTAAATGCGTTGTGGGCTTTAGATCCAAGAAGCTAGAGAGGAAGAGGGGGAAACATAGAGAAGGCAGAGAGATTCAGAGCTCGAGCAAGTGGGAGCTCATCTCTTCATCAACAACGGTTCGCCTCTTTTCATATCTTTTCCTTCGCTAGCAGGAGACGAATGTTGTCTGTAATGTGCTGTTCTATCCCTTCCTCTTCACTTGCTTCTTCCCTATCCAAGTCCATTGCTAGTGGATGTTTGCTTTGTGGTTCAGTTATAGTGTGATTTTCAGTACTTGTCTATGAGTGTTTGTAATAGTGCAACCTAGTCGTGAGTGTTTCATCATTGAATTTTTCTATCTATATTTACCACTCCCGTCACAAATTAGATGCTGTTCCAATCAGTGGGAGCTAGCAGCAATCCACCGAGCTATCAAACTGCAGCCAAGAATTTGGGGACGAAAGAAAAGTACAT
The DNA here is from genome assembly GCF_022539505.1 of Lolium rigidum. Lineage (NCBI taxonomy): Eukaryota > Viridiplantae > Streptophyta > Magnoliopsida > Poales > Poaceae > Lolium > Lolium rigidum. The sequence goes on along the minus strand of NC_061514.1, from coordinate 29,370,557 downwards.
GGTTAGGAAAATTGGAGAAGATTAGGGATTGGATTCAAACGCAGCGTTGCTTGGCGGCTGGTAGACCTCCGGCCGGTGGCCATGCCCGTGTGCAGTGCGGCTGCAGTTGTGCAGCCATCTCCTGGCCGCCCATGCCTGGGGTGGCGGACTGGCGCTGATACCTTCTTTGCTGCTAGCTCCCACTCTCTCGATTCTCCAACCCACCTTGATTTTCAGTCTAAATCGTTCCAGCAGGATAGCTCCACATAGGCGTGCGAAACAATACTAAGAGAGAAGAGCAAAAAACGGTCAACATAATGGGCCATTGCCTTTTGATGAGCTGGGCCTTGGATGCATAGGACTGAATGTTTTTTTTGGCAGAAAACATGTACGGGCCATGGCGCGGTTTTGTCCCAATGAAACTCGGAAGTCAATACTTTTTTAAGTTTTTTTTGGAAGTCAAATTTTGTAAGTTTGACTAAGTTTATACAAAAGGACATCAATGTTTATGGCATCAAATTATTATCATTTTTGTCCATCTATTTAGTGTATTTTTACAATATACCAATTTGGTGGAATAATTGTTGGTGTGTTCTTAAACATCATCAAACTTGAAGAAGGGTCAACTTCCAAGAAAACAGGAATGGCATCTATAATGTGAAATAGAGGGAGTAAATTGCTTTGATTTCCTTTGTAATCCCATGCGCATTTTCTTCCTGTCATCTATATCACTCACTTTTCTTGTCAAAGCGTGACCCTTTTTAGTGTTTTCAGTAATGTGTGTCCCATAATTCAAAAACATATAAAAAGGCACCATTTGATTTTATCTTTTTCTAGTGATACAAATCTTCATCAATCTTGTGATTCTCTGTGAGCCTGCTGGTTGACTTAACTTACTCCATGTGTGGAAACCCAACAATTTACATACCGAGAAAATCACTTCAATCATGCAGCAGCTGGTCCAGCCATTGGTCCATTGCGATTTAAGTTTTCAGCGCCAGGGGGCATAAGCTTCGGTGTGGATTAATGGAGGACAGGCTGAACAAATATTAGATGGATCATGATGGGCTGGCTAACGTGGTGCAAGTTGTCCCCGGGAAGAGTTGGGCCAGTATTAGTCAACTAGCATTGTTAATACAAAAAATGGTAAAAAGCAACTTTTACATAAAGAATAAATAGTAATCACTAATATTTTTTCTCTCTTAATCTTTATTAAAGAAATTATCCTTTTGTGATATTCCGTTCCTTCATAAAATTGATTCCATCAAAATATTTCTTTCACTAAAATTGTGCCCATCCGAAAACATTGTTTTTTTCCTCGTAAAAAGTGTTAAAATTCTCACACTTGTTCCTTCCCATAAAGAGGTTCAGTCTTATTTTTTTATCTATTTATCTCAATTTAAGATATAGTTAAGCAATTGCATTATCACTATTTTCCGTAAGGTGAATGCATTCATGTTTTCAGTAATGGCCTTACTGCTTGCCTTTCTTATAGGTGAACCAAATTTTTGAATGTTGATAAATGGATAACTATTCCTTTCGATTAGTGATTTCAACCTCGAAATGCAATACTAGTGATATTGTTAATGATAACTAGCATGGGGCCCTCGCAAATGCGAGGTTATTGTCTATTGGGTGACGAAAATCTCCGGTAACTACGTTTATGTATTCATGGACATTCACATTATGTGATAGAAAATACTCCGTAATCCGTTTCATAGCCTCCATTTTTCATAGCCTCCATTTTTGCAAATTGTATATAACACGTGCAGAAAAATCTTTGGTTATTTTTATTGATGTCTATTGTGTATCAAATTTGACTGACAAATACTTTTTTAGATTTATGGGCATTACAATTATGCGACAAATAATAATCCCTTTTATAGCCACATTTTTGCAAAATATATTCAGACACAATTTATCGTTGCATGTTGTTTGTCTTATATATATCTTTATAATGATAATGATGCACATTGTTAGTTGTGGTCTACCAATAAAAAAAGGCTCAGCTTGATTGACACTTTTAGCTATCTGTTCTAGTTCATACCACAATTCCATCACTTGTGGCGTACTGGCGTGACGTGACAAATAATATACGTGTACACATTTATGTGAACAAAAAGACTGTGGATCTCAGCTGTTGTTATTAGGTTCCACAAAAAGAAAACGGACGAATTAGATAATTTTTTGGTGATGTGGGTCTTCATTTTAGACTATGTATATTTTGCTTTTAGTATAT
>NC_061514.1:29356601-29368239 GCF_022539505.1 Lolium rigidum | reverse complement strand
AGTTTCTACTACCTCCCGGTGGAAAAACGAGGCTTTGGTCGCGGTTGGCAATCGCCATTAGTCGCGGTGGCCCAACCGCGACCAAAGTAGCGCGACTAAAGGCCCCCCTTTAGTCGCGGTTCCTTACGAACCGCGACTAAAGGCCCATCCACGTGGGCCTCGAGGCGAGCGCCGGGCGGAGGACCTTTAGTCGCGGTTCTTCCGGCCAACCGCGACTAAAGGCCTCCGCGGGGTTTAGGGTTTAGCCCCCCTCCCCTAAATCTGGTTTCTTTTTAATTTGTATTATTTTATTTCTTTTGGGTTTTAATTTTGAAGGAGTTTCACATATTCTACGGTGCTCGTATACATACATGCATATGAATGTACAATTTCAAACAAATTTGAAATTAGAACCAAAAAAGAATTCAAGAGTAATATACAATATATATTCAATATCGGATGACCATATACAATATATATTCAATATCGGATGACCATATACAATTTTGAACAAGTTAGTTACAAATTCCGGTGCCTATAAAGATCTACGTCATCGTAATAGTGTTCTCCTCTAGGATCGATGACTTCCCTCGCCAACCATCCAGCTAGTTCCTCTTGAAGTGGTCGGAAGCGAGCTTCTAGACTAAGCGTCTTCCGGAGGTTATTCCTCGGGATGTTGTTCTCACACGTCCGGTCCCGCTCATTGCGGTATCTCCGGATCCTCTCACAAACATAGTATCCACATAGATTGGTCCCCGGTGGCTGAGTATCCCCGGTCGTCGGCACTTGCCATTTTAAAATGTAGCTCTTTTTTGAATTCACCGACCTTGGTATCTACGAACCGTCTCCAAACCCTACGAGGCAAAGAAAATTAAATAAACAAGAGAGTTATTAATTAGTTACTTGATATTAGGAAATGATGAACGAAATAGGCCGATCGATATAGAGCGCAAATGAATGAAAATAATTACTTTTGCATCATTTTTCTCATGTCGCCCCAAAGCGCCGGATCCATATTCGAGAGAGTCGTGGACGAGAGCGAGGAGGTCCGAACTTTAATTACCATAAGAATCCGGTGGAACCTGCGGACACGATACATGCACGATCATGCATAACTCATCGATTAGCCACATACCATGCATGGAGTAAACAAAAGAGAATGTGCTCAAGACGAAACACTCACCCAAAATGGTAAGGAAATAGAATATCACTTTTACATTTGCTGTTTTCTAATAAACCGCCACGAGTCTTCCTCCACGTCGGCGGGGTGGTGTTCTAACACATATGAATTAACGATGTGTGGGTCAATGAACCCAACATCATGGATGTTCCTTATTCGCATTTCCCGCTTCTTCATTCCGCATAATATATAGCGTACACAACAAGATAGTTAGGACAATATATATATATATATAGTGCGGGCAATGAACGAGATGGGGTAGAAATTAATAAATCACTTACGAACGTAGCAACCGATGATAGATTTGTCGAGGTCGCGCGAGATTGAGCAGCTGGAACAATTCACTCGGAGGAATTTGTACCCAGTAACGTTTGAAGTGATGCTCATATTTAACTTCCGCATAGATATAGTCTTTGGCGTTTTCATGTTTTATGTAAGCCTTGTACCAATTTAGCGGACCTTTCATTTGTCGAGGTAGATCCTCTTCTGCGCGAGGCTCGATGAGAGGGCCATTCTTCACATATGTAAATACTACGTCCTTCATTGGCGCCTCATCAAGGCCTAACACCGCACGAAGAGTGATACCTAAGTCGGCCGCTTGTTTTCCGGCACTTTCTACGGTCAATCCATGTCTTTGCCGCGGCTGCTATGATATCGGGGGCCTCCCGACCGGCGGCTTGCACTATGAGCGGGGCGATCGATTGTTTACTTTGTTCCCCGAGCTGGGCAACTTCTTTCCCCCTTTCTAATTTTGTCTCGGCCTTGTCCTCCAAGGCTTTCTTCTCCGCGGACTCTTTGTTCCTCTTGAACGCGGTCGCTTGCCTACGAAGTTCACGTAAATAGTCGTCGGGCGGATTCTTCGCGGCTTGGGACGGTGTGTTCAAAAATGACTTAGCCCATCTGCTTTTCCTTGTCGGAATATACTCGGCTTGGGCTCGCTCTCTATTTTCTTCTTGACGCTCGCCTTCCATTTCTCTAAATCAGCAGCCCGCGCCCGCCTCGACTTCCTCGGCACTACTTTCCCAAGGCCTCGTGGGGAGAGGCTTCGGTGATACCTCCGGTACCTTTGTTTTCTTAGGTACGTAAGGGTCCGGGTTAATAACCCAGGACTGGCTTCGCTGCTTCGCCGGAGGTGGATTGGGGGGCGGTACCGGTGTCCGATCACCCGCCGGACGGGGGCGGGGGCGGCGTCGCCGACGTGAATGAGGTGTATTAGGTGAAGCACCACCGCCACCGTCACCGCCACCGCCACCGTCACCGCCACCGCCACCGCCACCGTCACCGCCACCGCCACCACCACCACCGTACGGGGGTGGACTTGTTGGCGCCTCGCCTGGAAACTTGATAAATTTCTTCGCCATAGAATGAGCCGGCGCTTGACATCTCCAAGTCTTTTCACCCCTTCGGGTGTAGCAATGTCAATGTCCGGGTCCTCAAACCCTTGGACTATCTCCTCCACCGTGACACGAGCATAGCCATCTTGAATGGGGTTGTTGTGGTGGAGTGCTCCAGGTGGTAAAGCACTGCCGATGGCTACCTTCATGGACATGTTCCCGATAGGATAATACAGGATGACATGCTTTCATCTCCTTTATATCGTCCACGGGGTAGCGAGGAGGCTCGGTGCGATAACCTCGACCACCAGCCGAGGCTCCGGTGCGGTAATTTCGATCGTCGGTGCACCAGCCGGTGAGGCCTCCGTGGAAGCCACGCTGCTTCTTCTCCGTTGCCGGCTTCCGAGATCCATTGGATGATCTTCATGCGCTGCGCCCGAGCTGCATCTCTTTCGGCGACTAGTACACTCACGGTTTTCTTCATCACATCCATTTCCGTTACCAACTTCGCCACAACATCCGCATCCCGATCCATCTTTCTCTTACGGCTCACGTAACCGTACGGGTCATCTTTACCGGGGAACCCTAGTTTCCACGAAATGTCCCCGGGCATGCCTCGTACACGTCCTCCGTGTTCAGGATTCCCGAGGGCTTTTGTCAGGGCGTCGTTCTCTCCGTTGAACCTGATCCTCCCCTCTTGAGCATCCCTCATTGCCTCAATAAGGTTTTGGGTGGGTGTAATTATTTTGCCCTGGTAAACACACTCCCTGTCTCCGGGTTCAGCGATCCCCCATGCCCGTACCACCAGCTTTTGGCCCTTGGGTCCCATCCCTCCGTACCTGGACGGATTCCTCGCGCCCTCAGCCTCGTTCTCCATCTTCTCCCACTTAGGCTGCCAAAAGCGATACCCTCCCGGCCCCATTTTATGATTGTACTCCTTCTTGGCCGCATTTTCCTTATTTTTTTTCGATAGTTCAAGGAACTCGCTCCGATTTCTTTTGCTTCACAAATTCTGGCCAATCATGTTGCAGTTTCTCATATTGTCCTTTGAAATCCGGAGTCTTGCCCTGGTTGACAAAGTCATGGGCTAGATTTTGCTTGTATTTCCGGAATGCGTTGGCCATCCTAGAAAGAGCGAACTCGTTTGACTAGCTTGCGCCTCTTCTTGTTTTCCGCAATCTTGTTACCCTCCTCATCGTATTTGCGGTATTCCGGAGGTAGAACGAAATGTTCCATAAGCTTTTTGAAGCAATCTTTTTTTCTCTCTGTTCGACAAAAGTGAAACCAACACGTGCCTTCTTTGGCTCATTCCACTCTGGCGGGTGATCGAGACGTTGTCTCTAACAACGGCTCCGCATTGGCCGACAAACTTGGTGGCGTTCTTGCTGGGCTCCGGCGGCCCTGCCGGTTTCTTCGTCGACAACATCGATGGTGCATGTTTCTCCTGGTTTCATCGTCTTGGTTGCGCCACGCTTTGACGACGACGTACTCGATTTTTTCGACGATCCGGCCGAGGGCTAAAATAAGAAAGAGAGTCGCGCGCGTTAGTACACACACATTTATTCAAATCAATTAGTTGTATCACCAGACGCTCAATATGTATATATATATATACCTCGGCGCCGGAGGTGGTTGCTACTTCCAATTGAAGATCGTCGTTTATCGACGTTTCTTCGGCATCATCTGCTTACTGACGGCGCCCTTCATCTTCACACTCAAAGTTCAGATAAGAAGCGATATCATCTTCTTCTTCTCCGGTCGGCACAAAAGGAATATCGCCTTTTATGATGCCGAACATATGGTCTTCAGCGTCCGGATCATAGTTGTCCAGAATCGGGTCACCTCTATCGTCCGCCATATGTCGGTCTGAAAACATGTAGTCAAAACAAATTAATTAAGTGAAGAAGGGGCGGGGGCGGTGGCGAAAGGGCGGTGCCAAAAGGAGGGGGCGAGGAAAGGGTGGGAGAGGGTGTCGCGGTATATGCGGGGTCGCGGTGGCGAAAGGGGGGCGGCGGAAGGTAGCGCGCGGTGGCGGTGGCGAAAGGGCGGCGGTGGCAAAAGCGCAGTGGCGGTGTCGTGTGTTCTCCTATCCCCATTACCCCATCCATGTTTGCTGTGGCTGTGCGGTGGTGGGATTGGCCGACTAGTCCGTCGTTAGCTTATATATGCATGATGCAACCCACCGGACTTCTTTCGTGTCATGGGATCCCGTCTCCTCTAACATGTAATTCGTTTTTTGTTGGTTCATCAAACATGTTTATTTGGTTCACCCACTTTAGTTACATATTGTGATGAAACAACAAGTTACATATTGTGATGAAACAACAAGTTTATTTGGTTCACCGGCCCACTTTAGTCAAATTTTAGTTTTTTAGTCAAATTTTAGTTTACAATTTTAATTAACAACAAGTTTATTTGGTTCACCGGCCCACTTTAGTCAAATTTTAGTTTTTTAGTCAAATTTTAGTTTACAATTTTAATTAACAACAAGTTTATTTGGTTCACCGGCCCACTTTAGTCAAATTTTAGTTTACAATTTTAATTAACAACAAGTATCTTCAGAACCTCTAAACCTAGAGGGCAGACAACCTTCTTTGCTTCGTACGTAGTGGCGGGCAACTCGTTATTCTTTGGAAACATATTCTTCAACATTTTCAGCAAGTTTTCAAATGCCGAGTCAGCTACACCTGTTCGTGCCTTCCATCTCAGCAAATCCAGTGTGCAGCCCGAGCTTTTTCGGACCATCGTCGCACCCGGGTACAGCGCCTTCCTGTGATCCTCTAACATGCGATCCAAATTCTCCCTCTCTTTTTCAGTTTGCGCGTCTCAGGTGCATCGGCAATGGTCCGACCAAGATCATCAACGGGATCATCACGTGCCTCTTCTTCACCTTCCCCTTCACCTTCAGCATCCTCCATGAAAGTATCACCGAAATGAGAAAGATAGCTTTCATCATTGAAATCATCCCCTTCTTCATCTTCTTCCATTATAACCCCTCTTTCGCATGCTTGGTCCAACAATTATAGCTTGGCATGAAACCGTGCCGGCAGGTGCATGTGAACATCTCTTGAGGAAGAGTAACCTTCCGATTCTTACACTTAACACATGGACAGATAACAAAACCCCCCTGCTTGTTCGCATTAGCCACTACGAGGAAATCTTTCAAACCCGTACTCGAACTCGCCGGAGAGTCGGTTACCAGTACATCCATTGCCGATTCATCTGCATTATTATAATATAAAATATATAATTAACCATCATGCATTTGTTAAACTAACTAGCTACAAACAATATAAATTAAACAATGAACTACACACACATGCATATTTTATCAATGACACATCAAAGGTTCAAGTTGCTAACCGCGATCGAGGAGGAAAAAATAAATGAGAAAGCTCAAGTGTGACTCCAACACTTCATATCATGTTTGTTTCATGCTCTTGGGGCATTTCATCAAACACCTTATGTGCATAAGAGGAACCAAAAGCAAACCTAACACTCACTTGTGAAGTTTGTGAAGAGAATGGCTCCAAATGGCTAAGTGTTGGCTGCTGGATGGGTATATATAGGGGAGGGGCTTTAGTCCCGGTTGGCATCAGCCAACCGCGACTAAGGCAGCCTCGAGTACCTTTAGTCGCGGTTGGGCTGGCCAACCGCGACTAAAGCCCCCACGTGCACCAGCTGGCCACCGTGCGCCCTGGGCCCAGAGCCTTTGGTCGCGGTTCGCCACACGAACCGCGACTAAAGACCCCATTAGTCGCGGTTCCTTTACCTTCGCGACTTATGGGGCTTCCCGGAAGCCTGTTTTTCCACCAGTGCTCCGTCCCAGTTCGTAGGGCTTGCGTGTATTTCTAGGTTGTGAATTTAGCCAACATAATATCATTTGTATAATATAAAAATTATATCATTAGAAAATAGAACATCTAAGTTTTCTAATAAAATATATTTTGTAATACATATGTTGCCTTATTATTGTCAAATTTACGACCTAGGGACACGCGTAGGCCCTATGAACCGGGACGGAGAGGGAGTAGAATTATTCCAAACTCTACTACCTAAAGATTATAAATATAAGTGTAGTAAGTGTAGAAACAAATCTTGTACTGGGGCGAGCGCGCCCCTCTGCCCCGCCCTATGGGCCGGCCCCGCGTGCCCGGCGTGCCAGCCGCCCCCCCGTGCCCCCGGTTGACGGACGACTCCAGCAGCAGCAGCAGCGGCGGCGGCAACACCGTCATGACCATCACTACCGTGGTATCCGCCGTCTCCGCCGTCCTGAGCGCCATCGCGGCGCTCGTCGTGGTCTCCAGGTGTCGTCGTCGCCACGACGACCACTCCACGGACGCCGAGTGCTCGTCCGCCACGGTGTCCCGGTGCAGCTCCTGCTCGTCCACCTAATCATCTACTCTAGCAAGGACTGTAAATAGGGAAGTACTACTCTAGCTCCTGCTTGTCCTTCCACTTCCCCTGATCCTCATCTTTTAGGGTTTTGTATGGTGCTACCTTCTTGTCCGCTGCTGATAACAGAGAACCGCACAACAAGGTACTAGATCCCGGCGGCGGTCCAAATCCCAGTTCCCCACCCAAATCTCGTTCCCAAATTGGAAGAGCCGCCCATCCACCTCCGCCGCCACGCTCCTCAACTTTCACTCCAAACACCTCCACTAATCTCTACTAGTCGTCCTCCTCAAATCAGGCCAAGTCTCAGCGCGCGCTTCCAACGCAACTCCCAAGGACCCCTTTTCACAGTGGCTAAGCTTTTCTAGGTAGGGGGGCATGGCCCCCTACTCTGAAAAAATCCTTAAAAATATTCATTTATGTTAAATTTATATATCTTACTTAAATATTAAGCATGATTAGTTTTATAGGTCCCTTAACAATCTCACTCAAGTTTCACCACCTAGTCACACACAAAAAACTAAAAAAAAATATTATTCAGCAAGATAAATATTAGGGTAATGCAATAACAAACTAAACAATATTTACATTTGAAAGATCCATGGTCTTAAGAATATTGCTTAAGATGTCTGAAACTATTTATTTCTATTGATCGCACGAACTATATACATTATACTGTTGGAGATATGCCCAAGAGGCAATAATAAAAATGGTTATTATATATATCTTTATGTTTATGATAAATGTTTATATACCATGCTATAATTTTATTAACCGAAACATTGATACATGTGTGATATGTAAACAACAAAGAGTCCCTAGTATGCCTCTTAACTAGCTTGTTGATTAATGGATGATTAGTTTCATAATCATGAACATTGGATGTTATTAATAACAAGGTTATATCATTGTATTAATGATGTAATGGACACACCCAATTAAGCGTAGCATAAGATCTCGTCATTAAGTTATTTGCTATAAGCTTTCGATACATAGTTACCTAGTCCTTATGACCATGAGATCATGTAAATCACTTATACCGGAAAGGTACTTTGATTACACCAAACGCCACTCGCGTAAATGGGTGGTTATGAAGGTGGGATTAAGTATCCGGAAAGTATGAGTTGAGGCATATGGATCAATAGTGGGATTTGTCCATCCCAATGACGGATAGATATACTTCCTGGGCCCTCTCGGTGGAATGTCGTCTAATGTCTTGCAAGCATATGAATAAGTTCATAAGAGACCACATACCACGGTACGAGTAAAGAGTACTTGTCGGAGACGAGGTTGAACAAGGTATAGAGTGATACCGATGATCAAACCTCGGACAAGTAAAATATCGCGTGACAAAGGGAATTGGTATCGTATGTGTATGGTTCATTCGATCACTAAAGTCATCGTTGAATATGTGGGAGCTATTATGGATCTCCGGATCCCGCTATTAGTTATTGGTCGGAGTAAGTACTCAACCATGTCCGCATAGTTCGCGAACCGTAGGGTGACACACTTAAAGTTGGATGTTGAAATGGTAGAACTTGAATATGGAATGGAGTTCGAATATTTGTTCAGAGTCCCGGATGAGATCCCGGACATCACGAGGAGTTCCGGAATGGTCCGGAGAATAAGATTCATATATAGGATGTCATTTTATGTGATTTAAAATGATGCGGAAGGTTCTATGGAAGGGTCTAGAAGGTTCTAGAAAAGTCCGGAAGAAACCACCAAGGAAGGTGGAGTCCAGGAGGGACTCCACCTCCATGGCCGGCCAACCCTAGAGGGGGAGGAGTCCCAAGTGGACTCCCCCTATGGGGGCCGGCCCCACATGGAAGGGGGGAATCCCACCCCAAGTGGGATTCCCACCTTGGGTAGGTTTCCCTATCACATGGAAGGTTTTTGGTTCGGGTCTTATTCGGAGACTTGTAGTCCAACACTTGGGGCTTCCACCTATATAATGAGGGGCCAAGGGGAGGGGGCCGGCCACACCCGAAGACCACAAGCTGGCCGCACCCCCTAAGTGGCCGGCCACCCCCTCCCAAACCCTAGCCGCCCCCTTCTCCTCCATAGCTCCCGCGTGCTTTAGCGAAGCTACGCCGGAGTTCTCCACCGCCATCGACACCACGCCGTCGTGCTGTCGGATTCAAGAGGAGCTACTACTTCCGCTGCCCGCTGGAACGGGAGGTGGACGTCGTCTTCATCAACAACCGAACGTGTGACCGAGTACGGAGGTGCTGCCCGTTCGTGGCGCCGGTGATCAAGATCTTCTACGTGCTTTTGCAAGCGGCAAGTGAACGTCTACCGCAGAAACAAGAGCCTCATCTTGTAGGCTTTGGAATCTCTTCAAGGGTGAGACTCGATAATCCCCTCGTTGCTACCGTCTTCTAGATTGCATCTTGGCTTGGATTGCGTGTTCACGGTAGGAAATTTTTGTTTTCTATGCAACGTTATCCTACAGTGGTATCGAGCCGTGTCTATGCATAGATGGTTGCACGAGTAGAACACAATGTTTTTGTGGGCGTTGATGCTCTTGTTATCTTTAGTTGAGTACTTTGCATCTTTATGGCATAGTGGGATGAAGCGGCTCGGACTAACTTTACATGACCGCGTTCATGAGACTTGTTCCTCGTTCGACATGCAACTTGTATTGCATAAGAGGCTTTGCGGGTGTCTATCTCTCCTACTATAGTAAAGATTCAATTTACTCTTCTATTGACAACATTAGTATCAACGTTGTGGTTCATGTTCGTAGGTAGATTAGATCTTTCTCGAAAACCCTAAACCACGTAAAATATGCAAACCAAATTAGAGACGTCTAACTTGTTTTTGCAGGGTTTGGTGATGTGATATGGCCATTATATGATGATGAATATGTATGAGATGATCATTATTGTATTGTGGCAACCGGCAGGAGCCTTATGGTGTAGTTGTTGGCACTAGCTAAGCTAGCTCTTCTCACACTCTGGCTCACGGACGGAGATAGAAGAAGGAGACTACGCAGAGATTTCAGCGCACGAACGCCCGGCGCACAGACGCCTCTTTCTTTCTCTAAATCAGCTAGCACATCATACAAGCAGTACACAGGGAGCTTTATACAGCAAGTACGCAGGCGCACGTACGCCGCGCTCCACTCACCCACGCGCCCACAACGCGCTGCACGATCCGCTCGGTAGGCCGCGCGCACGGCGCGCCACCACGCGCACTACACGGTCAGCTCCAACAGATCGCTCAGCTGCTCCCCGCTACTCTGGCTAACGACTCCGACGCGGCTACATACCAGCATCGGACACACGCACGCACACTGGACACACCCGCCACGGCTACGTACAAACTAGACACGCACATACATGCTAGTCGATATGATGCCGTGGCTTATTTCTAACATACTCCCCCTAAGCCACGACCTACAGAAGGGCCGGCTCGTCGTCAACGTCGACGAGGAGCGCCTTCTCCTTCCTTGGCTCCGGGCAGTCACGGGAGAAGTGGCCGCGAACGCCACAATTCCAGCACTTGCCGCGCCGTCCTCTCGCACCTGAGTCCACGCTGCTCCCGCCGTCGTCGTGGTCGTGGCCGCCGCCGCGTGCACGACGCCTCTGCTCCCATTGCGCCGCCGTGAGCAGCAGCTGGTCGCCACGACGCTCTCCGCCAACAGCCGCCTTGCGCCGCTCCGTCCGCTCTCGGAACGCCTTGAGACGCCCGAGCACCTCGTCGAAGCGGATGGTCTCGACGTCGCAGAACTGCTCGATGCCGGCCACCGCCGCGAACAACGATTCCGGGACGGTGTCGAGCAGCTTCTTCACCATCTGGGTGTCGCTCAGCGTCCCGCCGAGGCTTGCAAACTTGGCGGCCATGCAGCCGATCTTGCCGGCGTAGACGTCCAGCTCCTCGCCGTCCGCCATGATCAGCCGGTCGAACTCGCCGCGGAGCGTCGACAGCCGAGCTGCCTTGACGCGATCCGCGCCGATGAACCGCGCCTTGAGGCACTCCCAGATCGCCGCCGCCGTCTTCTTCGACGACACCTGCAGAAGAATGTCCTCCGAGAGCGCGCCGAGCAGGTAGGCCCTCGCCCTCTTGTTCTTCTCCGGATCGACCGCCGCCGCCGGGTCCGCCGGAACCACCGCCTCCCAGACGCCCTGCACGTCGAGGTTGGCCTCGACCTTGATCGCCCAGACGATGTAGTTGTCGCGGGTGAGCATCGGACAGAAGAGCGGCATCGCGCTCCCCCCGGCGCCACCACCGTGCGGAACCAGCGCCATCACCTCGCTCTGATACCAAATGTAGTTGTTGGCACTAGCTAAGCTAGCTCTTCTCACACTCTGGCTCACGGACGGAGATAGAAGAAGGAGACTACGCAGAGATTTCAGCGCACGAACGCCCGGCGCACAGACGCCTCTTTCTTTCTCTAAATCAGCTAGCACATCATACAAGCGAGTACACGGGAGCTTTATACAGACAAGTACGCAGGCGCACGTACGCCGCGCTCCACTCACCCACGCGCCCACAACGCGCTGCACGATCCGCTCGGTAGGCCGCGCGCACGGCGCGCCACCACGCGCACTACACGGTCAGCTCCAACAGATCGCTCAGCTGCTCCCCGCTACTCTGGCTAACGACTCCGACGCGGCTACATACCAGCATCGGACACACGCACGCACACTGGACACACCCGCCACGGCTACGTACAAACTAGACACGCACATACATGCTAGTCGATATGATGCCGTGGCTTATTTCTAACATATGGTTGTCTTTA
>NC_061514.1:29317929-29356501 GCF_022539505.1 Lolium rigidum | reverse complement strand
GTCATGCTTCCGGATGATGGTGTAAAACACACAGCTGGTATCAAGGTGGTGGTGGTACTTGACAATGGCAAGGGTGGTTTGGAGAGCTCGGCTTGCAGTGAATCAAACGAACGCTGTGATTGAGCTTGATGCTCATCCAAGGGAGCTTCCGTGTGTGCATGTGCTTCTGATGACGGCGTGGTTGTAGGAGCGTTGGTGGATGCAGAATGTTGGTAAAGAGAGTTTGTGTAAAGCAATTTCGGTGTGGGTGTGGTGGATAGTATGGTGGGAAAATAAGGAGAAGAGTGATAGCACGGTTGAAGTATGAGCAAACTCTAGGATGATCTTGTGGAGCGTAGGTGAGGTTTGACGCCGTATCAAACACCTGTGATGTTCTGTCAAACATCTGACGGTTTTTAGTTTTTTTGTGTGTGACCAGGTGGTGAAGCTTGAGTGAGATTGTTAAGGGGCCTATAAAACTAATCATGCTTAAACTTAAAGTAAGATATATAAATTTAACATAAATGAATATCTTTAAGGCTTTTTTTCAGAGTAGGGGGCCATGCCCCCCTACCCTAGAAAAGCCTAGCCACTATGAAAAGGGGTCCTTGGGAGTTGCGTTGGAGGCGCGTGCTGAGACTTGGCCTGATTTGAGGAGGAGGAGGACTAGTAGAGATTAGTGGAGGCGTTTGGGGTGAAAGTTGAGGAGCGTGGTGGCGGAGGTGGATGGGCGGCTCTTCCAATTTGGGAACGAGATTTGGGTGGGGAACTGTGATTTGGACCGCCGCCGGGATCTAGTACCTTGTTTTGTGGTGCTCTGTTATCAGCAGCGGAAAAGAAGGTAGCACCATACAAAACCCTAAAAGATGAGGATCAGGGGAAGTGGAAGGACAAGCAGGAGCTAGAGTAGTACTTCCCTATTTACAGTCCTTGCTAGAGTAGATGATTAGGTGGACGAGCAGGAGCTGCACCGGGACACCGTGGCGGACGAGCACTCGACGTCCATGGAGACGTCACCCGCAGGCCACGACGAGCGCCGCGATGGCGCTCAGGACGGCGGCGACGGCGGATACCACGGTGGCGATGGTCATGACGGTGTTGCCGCCGCCGCTGCTGGAGTCGTCCGTCGACCAGGGGCACGGGGGCGGCGGCTGGCACGCTAATATTGTTTAGTTTGTTATTGCATTACCCTAATATTTATCTTGCTGAATAATATTTTTTTTTTACTTTTTTTGTTTGTGACCAGGTGGTGAAGCTTGAGTGAGATTGTTAAGGGGCCTATAAAACTAATCATGCTTAAAATTTAAGTAAGATACATAAATGAATATCTTTAAGGAATTTTTCGGAGTAGGGGGGCCATGCCCCCTACCCTAGAAAAGCTTAGCCACTATGAAAATGGGTCATTGGTGTCGTTTCGCCCTAGAGCCCCTGAAATCTATGGACCGGCCCTAGGCACGCCGGGCAGCGAGCCGACAGGGTGGCTGCCGGATCGCTGACGGGCGGCTGGCGCGGGCCGTTGAGGCAGGGCGGCTCAGCTGGGCAAGCAGGGCAGGTCTATGGCGGGCAGTTGCGGTTGACTGCGGCCGGGGGTGCTGCACAGAGAATGTAGTACTTGGAATCACCGACAGTGGGCAGCGAAATTAAATGGAGGAGGTAGGTAGGAGACCAGACCAGACCTTGGTCGGAGGGAAACGGTGGGACGCTGGCGATGGCCACCAGCTGCAGGAGGAAGAGCGCCGTCGCCGCCACGACGATGGCTGCACCCGCACCGCCCTTCTTCTCCGCCATGCCGCCGGCCGGGCTTGACGGGGGTGGAGTTGAGCTCGGATGCGCCTTGTGCTTTTCTGCCTTGTGCTTGAGGTGCAGAGCAGAGCAGAGCGGGAATTGAATTTATACAGGATGCTTCACTCATCCGCGCGCCTCGCCCCCAGTGCTTTTGTGTGTCTCTAAAACTGAATTTTCCTTTTTTATATAAACTAGCACAGTGGCCCTCGCAAATGCGAGTGCGTCTTCTTTAAAGTACACATTTGGTGTTACCCTTGTTTGAACAAAATATTTACATCCACGCTATGATATAGAAAATAATATGGATTTGCACTGAAGAGCACATTAAATAATTGAGATGTTAAAATGCTTTTTTATTGACACGACACGATTATTTACGATAGCTTTTAAGCACCTGTAAATACAACCATCGCCTTCAGCTGCGTGGTTTCGGCGTTTGAAAGTGTCAGGTAACTTTATATGTATTTGTATCTTTTTTTTTTGAAAATGTATCGTCTCATATTTTTGAGAATAAATTGTCACCAGGTGTCCAAGCTAAACAGGTCCGTTGACACTAAGAATTTAAGTAAAGAATAAATACTACTTTAGGGTGCTTGGAAAATATGTAAGATTAATTAATTATACGATACAAAAATAAGACTATGATGACTGAGTGGAATTGTTTTAATAGACAATCAGCTAGAGATTATCGAATGGAGTGACTTGAACTTATCTACATTCGTAAGGAGACATATATTAGTGTGTAGATAATATATACATTTCTTTTGAAAAAATATTCTATGCATGAGCGCAGCACCTGCTGCTATTCGAAGATGTCTACATGAGTTTCTTACGTGATTAACCTTGTATATGCATTTTACATCTCATCTACTAATTACAGTTTCAATTGTTTAAATAGTTTAGGTAACGTGGATTAACCCGGGTTCTTTACGTGTCCATATAGAACACGTCTATATTTGGCACCGGCTCTTCTTTAACACTAGTAAAGTGGCACGTGCAATGCACGTCTTGATCATAAAATTTGGCTAGGACTGTTTCAGACAAAAAAAAAAAGATCTTTCATCACAATTGAGGACATCGGTAACAAAGTGTAATGGCTCACTTTGATAATATCTCTTGTTTAGTTAATGATTTAACATTCATTTGAAGTAAAGTCTAAGGTTTTATTCCAAAGATTCCGACAATGTCAACCAGAAAATGGATTACATCGAAGTCTAAGAAAAGCAGACCGAATATTAACCGACTCTCTTACAAATCTATGTGAAGCTCCAAAATCCTTGGAAAAACCTTGGCATGAATACCTGTAGCTCTGTAACTCACAAATTAGCGAGCACCCATCGATGGCTGCTCCTGACTATCCAGCCAAAGCTGAACAACTCACTGACATAGATCTCAATCACCCATTTGGCTTGCTATACAGTAGTTTAACCATTACGAAACTTAACAATCAAACCCAACTTTAGCACATTCATTCCTTTCAGAAATAGCATGCCAAGTTCACAATGCAATTCGAGTACAGGTTGCCGACAAAATGTTACCAGGATAGTACCATTCTCTCAATAATATCGCACAACAATTATCCAGAGTGGTCAATAATCTACACGCTTATTTTGCTAATATAACACCATCCAACTTTTATAACACAAGAAAGCCAGCCCTCCAGTGCCATTAGGAACTGTGAGGTTCTCCCATATGACTGTCAATGCATTTCTCTGCGATACATGATCCCACCCACCAATACTTGGACATTACTGTAGGTATCTTCTTGAACGCACTTGTTGTGAGTTAAAAAAGAACTCATAGAATAGGTCAGCAAGTCTTGATAGCTGATTTCAGAATAATTTGTTTTTTCCTGCACAAGACAATTTCTTTTGACACCACCCATGTACTTTAGATCGAGCCCTTTCCAGTACATGTTCAAATTGTTATATAGTTATCACTCTGAAGCTATTGGCAGACCTGACTATTTTTATGAAAGAGCCTCCCACTCATTTGCAATTCAGCCCTCACCCGAATTTTTTTATCTGTACTATTCGCACTGAAAAGCACCAAACTATTCATTTTATTAGCACTCTGGCCAGAGCAAGGCTATAAGCAGCAAGCATGGAATTCAATCTATGTGGATTCCTCACCCCAAAAGAATATGGTCTGTATTGTTCGAACTGAAAAGAACCAAACTCCTCATATTATTAGGCAGTTCGTCAGCAATAAAAGTGAGAAATCCATGATGCTCTTGGACTGACACCAATGCTACGATCAACCCAACCACCATCCTAACTCTATAATGTTGGTATTGGAATTCAAAAGGGCTAATCAAAAGTGGGTGATGTTGGTATGTCAACCCAACCACCATCACAACTCTATAATGTTGGTATGTAACCAATATCCATTTCCAATGATGTAGTTGTTATATTTTCTCAGGGAAGTTTCCAACATGAATGTCAACTGAGTTAGAGTACATTACCACTCAATAGTACTTCTGAATATGTTAGGATTAATAGCTGATGCTCACCACTAAACTCACGTTGGGTTGAACACAAAACCTGCAGAATTAGCCATTTTAATCACTCGACTCGAACAGATTAAGACAAAATACAGTCAGTATAACATGAGGACTTCTGCAGGTTTGAAACAAAAAAAATGAATCGAGATATGACCATACGTTTGGTACTACATGTTACTTTTACTTTATTTAAAAAAATTACAGTTTCGGTGAACGGTACCTTATGTAGAGGTAGCGGTACATGGCCTTCTGCGGCTTCTAGAAGATACACACTGGAGCTAATTGCAACACGCTCATGTCCGAGTCCGCTTCCTTCTGCAGCACCCGGGTACCATCTCTTCAGAAGAAGAAAAAATCCCTATAAAGTGTATAACCATCCACAAAGACAGAGGATCGCATCTCTAGCCGATCCGGAGATTAATTAAACCAGTGATATTAATTGTTGTTCATACACGCATATAGTCGTAAAATTCAGTTTTGGTTGCCTAATCTCAGAGCACTTAAATGTTGGATGCAAGCAAAAAAAAATGTTCTGTAGAAAAGGCAACCAAAATATGTTATTCTTTTTAGTCAGGACAAGGCTGTGATGATCTCAGCTGGGCATTCTGCAAATCCTTGTATGACTGAGTGAATCAAAATGAGAGATGGTGAATATGACTCGTACTGACAGGTGCTTGCATGTATGCTGCTAGCTATCAAATCTCCCATCGAGATTTTTTTATCTACCTTGTAGTCACAGCTTGATGAAAATATTTGAGATTTCTATGTTAAAATGCATGACCTGTTAGACATATACTATGAACAGAACCAAAACATGACAATATGATATCCCATAATAACATTTCCTATTTAGAATGGCTGACACATGACAAGTGTAACTGTGCATTACACTAATATGTAATTGCGAAACAGTACGGTGAACTTGATCCATCCTTAGGCCACGGTAAGAAAGCAACTGAAGTCGCAAGACGATCTTATGCTACTCTTATTTGATATTGGAATTAACTTATGCAACTCATATGTACAAGATATCCTTATGCCCATTTGATTGAGAAATTGGCAAGCACCAACAGTCCTTTGAGCAATCAGCAAGAACGCAAAATAGAAATATAAAGTAATAGGTAGTTTTACCTCAGTTTGGCAGATTACTCCTTTCCTGGCATAATTAGACAGAAGAGAATTAATGATAACTCCATAGAAATATGATGTCAAAGATATAAAGAGTCTGAGAATTGAATCGCCGTCATTTACACACAGAACATGGAGAACATACACACTGATCTTGTGCATTCCATTCTACAGACATAGATGTCACCATTAAACTACCTGAAAAGGATGACAGGTTGCGAAGCAAAACGGGGAGGGGCATTACATCAGAACCATAGTTCTGTTTATCCATTCGATTCATTGTTTCTATTCAGGAAGCAAAAGAGCAGCTTATATGCAAGAAGAAATCCTATAAGCAGTATTTCAGAAATTACCATAATTTAATCAGATGATACGATTGGAAGCCATTATGAGAAGCTACCATGTTGTGAAAGTGGGTGGAGAAGATCACATAAGTGGACAACATTGCTGCATCTGATGTTGCATTCTGAAAAAATTCATGTAATCCATGGCTTCTTGCAGAGTGAAATGAACTCCATAACATCAACTCTGCAATCTTGACCATTCGATGCAGCCTCTTCTTCTTATCAGCATGCCTCCCTTACCTTCTTCAGTTGGTCCTTCTTATTTGTATCCAGAACATCTTTCTTCTCCTTCTCCCCCTACCAGCATAATACCACAAGACTTTCAATAACAATTTTTCTTGATTTTGGCAGAAAACTGACTTGTTGTTCATATCACAAAGTTACAGGACTTTGAAGGACTTCATTATAACTTACGATATTGATTTGAAAGGCATCTAACCTGACTAAACTTTCTCGGAAACTCAAGCAACTATAGAATACAGAACATTGACTAAATGCTTCAGAAACAAGTTAACTGAAGCCCCACAAACATAGATGCAAATTAACTCAAACAGCTGCTCAAAAAATCCTGTAGTCTGGTCATGAATAAAAAGCAGAACTGAAATAATGCATGATTTGACACCACTTCGACTCGCATATTCTACTGTAAACTTTCACAATGCTATCTGTTCTCGAGCTACCAAAAGTTTGTGCGATCTAGTTCCATCTGAAGCGGCCTTCGTAACTTGCAACTTTTCACAATGCCTAAATAATCTTATCCATGGTTTGCAAATAATTGACAAAGTATAGGGAGGCAATCTAAACTACAAGAAACATTGAATAAAATTTGGATGCTAGTGAAGAACAATGAACAGCTTGAGGGGGCAAAAAGAAAAAATTAAATTGTAAGAATTATTCCCTGAAGTTTATGTAGGATTATTCGCATAAAGTATAATTGGACAATAACCATTTGCTTTGACTCAATCGTGCAGCCGAGACACAGCGGTGGTGCAGTCCATAGAAATCAAGCTTGCTTGATGAAAGAAAAGGTGCATCGTAGGAAATTAAATCATCTTGCAACCCTCACCTTATATCATCCATACAATGCACCATGTAGGACTGAATCCTTGGAAGCCAAGAACTGAATCCCCCCTCACAAGAATACTATCCCGCAGAGCAAGAAAATTAACCCCACATTTTTTAAGCCACACAAATCCATGGGTTAGAAACAAATTATTGTGAGGACGTCGGATGTCGATTAGAGGGAGGCATCTAAGTGGCGGTGGCCAACTGCTTAACATTCACAATATTTTTTAAGCAACACAAATTTCTAGAGAGATGATGACTATGATGAGAAGAAGCAAATTTAACGGCTCGTACCATCGATTTTGTCAATTGAGATTTGGATCACCTGGTTCAAGCATGGCAGATTGGTGCGGGCGCTCCGTGCACGCCACGGCCGATCGACCTAGCAGCGGCGCCCCGGCCCCCAGCACCTACTCCATCGCGGAGCGGGCATCAAAGGCGGCAGCGATCCTCCGATGGTCGTGCGCTTGCGTAGACTGCGACATCTACGCCCGACATGCCGCTCTTTGGAGAGATTGCGTTAAGCGGGAAAGGCGACATGATGGGCTTTGGAGGGTGCGATAGCATCGTGGTGGCATTGGAAGGAGCAGCATCATCTCCATGGATGTTGCCATGCCGTCCATGAGGTGTCCGGCACCGGTGGCATCGAGGAATAGGGTGAGCAGCGCGCCCGAGGTTTGGGCCTATGGCGGTGGCTAAGGCGGAGGCGGCGTGCAACGGCATAGGGGCGTAAGGGCAGATCCTGGCGGCTGATATCGCAGCGGTAGGGGTGGAGGCGTGGCCGCGTGGGGCGAGGCGCGGCGGCGGTTTGGCTATGGAGGACGTGTGGGATGCGGGAGCGGGCCACACGATGGACGCGATGCGGGAGCGGACTGGCGGACTGTTTTACCGCTTAACATGCAAGCATCGTGCGCCGTTGGATGTGTTCATTAGCGGTCAGGATCTGTTGGATCACCACCCTCTCTCTCTTTTAATAGTAGTGGTGATAGAGGGATTTGGGACAAGAACGTGAGGTTCTCGTACGTGGACGATCACCTAGCAGGCCAGCACCCAGGCGTGCCCCACCCCCGTGCTCCTACGCCGGCGTCATGTGCACACCCGATGAAGACTACCCGCCCCGCCCGCTTCTGTGCGGCACCGACCTTTTAGGGTGTGTTCGGTTCTAGAATAAGAGGGGATGGAACGGAATGGTTCCATTCCGAAGTCATGGAACGGTTCCAACCCCGTGTTCGGTTCGGAAAAATTCGAGGAACGGAACGGTTCCGTTTTCTGTTCGGTTGGGGGAATTGGGAGTGGAACGGAATAGCCATAATCATGCTTAAAATGCTAATAATTTGAGCTTAGCTAAATCTTCCATCTCAAAATTGTAATTAACAGATTTGTTTGGCTTAAAATATTTGGCTTAAAAGCTAAATGGCGAAGGAGCCGGAGGAGGAGGCATCGCGCGGAGCACGGCCGCCCGAGCAGCTTCTCTGGACGGCGGCCGCGGCGCGGCGCGGCCGGATCGGGCGCACCAGGTGCCGATGGCGCCCTTGAGGGCAGAGTTGGGAATCATCGGGTCTGAAACCGACCCGGCGCGGGGGGGGAAGAAGGAGAGGTCCGCGCAGGCCTGGAGGCAGGCGCGCTCGTAGGTGTGGCCGGACGGCAGGATGACGGGGTCGGCCATGAGCAGCCCCAAGATCGGGCAGATGAACTTCGGCGGCGTAGCTTCTTCTTCCCACTTCCGCTCAGACTCCACCGCCGCCGCCGATGGGAGCTGCGCGTGCCTGGCCCTGCCGCGGGTGTTGGCCGCCAAGAGCCTCCGCGCGTGGCCGTCGGGAGCCATCGGGAGCCGCCGCGCGTGGCCGCCGAGAGCCGCCCGTGCTGGCCATCGGGAGCCGCCGTAGTTGCAGAGGAGAGAGAGAGGAGAGGATTATCCATCTAACTTTTCGTTGACAGCGAGCCATTCCTCGCCATCTGGCCGTTTTGGCCGGACGAGTCGATTCCGCATATTGATGGAATATTCTATTCCTAGGAACTACTCGGTTCCGTTCTTTTGTCCAACCGAACACAGGAATGGGTGCTAGGTGCGGAACCGTTCTATTCCGTTCCTCTTAATTCCAGAACCGAACACACCCTTAGACTCCCCCAGCCTGACTCCCCGCCTCGTCTCTCCAGTCGCACTGAGCTCGCCGACCTTGTCCTTTGCCAGGGATTTCGTTGGAGTTTTGTTTAGATGGATCTTGTTGGAGTTTGCGAGGCTGTTTGCTGCTTGCTCGGATCAGTATGTTACACGAACATGTTATTTTTGGTAGCTTGGAGTTGTAGATTGCCGAGATAGGGGAGGGTGATTAGCGGAAGGATAAGCACCCATATTTTAAGGTGTGCCATCCTTTTTTGTTTGTTGATGTGGAAAATGGAATGGCATTTATGTAATTTGGTGAAAGTGTGACACCGGGTATTTACAGGTTTTAAGTATGACACCTTACAGGTTTCACCTTACTAGTAAATAAATCAGAGGTTGTTACGGTTTATTAAATCTGGACCATAGAGGGAAAACGTCGAGATTTCCCCAACTCGATGCGGTGGAGTTGAGGCCAACTCCAGGGATCCGAACCCCACATGACACTGACTCGTCACTCGCAGGTCGCAGCCCTCTCTCGTCTCAACCTGGGTCGGCGCCGCCACACCGGCGAGGAACACCGGCCAACATTGCTGCCGCGACGCCACACCGAGGAAAAGATCCAGCCGCCGGCCGGAAGCTGCTCCGTCCGCCATCCGCCACCGAGCAGGTACCTCCGCCGTCCGGCGGTGCAGGTCGGTTTCTTTCCCCACACCTGTATTATCCATTCTCCCCATCTGCGTCCTCTTTCCTAGTCCCTTCTACTGTTCTATCTTCGACCAATCAGGGACGTTCCTGCCTAACTTACTTCTTCAGTTCTTCTTCTCCTGCAGGTAATTTCAGCAACGGCATTGGCTGCTAATTTCAGCAATGGCAATGCCTGCTGATTTCAACAATGGTTAGTATTAGTCGTTCAGAAGATGGAAGCTCCAACTCGAATGCAGACAGTGATGCAGGCAGTGGAGGAGCAAGTGCAGTCCAAATTTTGAATGCTGCTCTTGTGTTTCCTGCAAATTATTTTGTGATTTGTTCTTTGCCTTGCTGGTGTTTGTCTAACTTGCAACGTAAGCGTGATGTATCTCTCCAGTTCTTTCCAGGTTGCTTTCATCCTTTTTAATATACTAATTTACTAAATGTTTTGCGTTGATTAGAGATTAAGAGAAGATGTCGTACAGTCATTGCATGGAGACCAGCAGAATTATCGACCAAACAATATAACTTTCCATTTATAGATAGCATTATTTCTTGCTTTCACCATTTATAAACATATCAAAACTCCTCAACTGAAATCATATCGTCTAATCAATAAAAAAATTCCAAAGTTCTGAATGGCTACTGAGACTAGAATTCAATCCACTGACTGATGCGGAAAGACATGATTATTGTTTTTTTAGAAAGTTGCTCATATAGTGAATATATCGTAGTGGTGTCATGTTCTAATTAGAAATGGAGAGAAAGTTAAGAACTTCGTAATTACTACCACCGACCCAAGGAATAACGCGCACGCGTATTCCAAGACGAACTTTGACCGTAAAAATTGAGCAACAAAATCTTGATTATATTATATGTAGTTAGTATCGTTGGATTCGTATTGAAAAGCACTTTCTAATGATGCTAATTTCATACAAATAATATTTATATATTTCAAGCAATTCTTGGTCAAACAAAAAGCACGTAAAACGAGGGCGCCTTATTCCTTGAATCGGAGGGAGTACATAACAATCATGGCTAGAGGTCAGAGAAGTTGGTATATTACTTAATCATGGTTAGAGGTCCGCATGTCATCGTGAACCGCTGGAGAAATGGAGTACGTGCAAATGTCCAGTTTCAGGCCATTTGACCGGGGCAGGTTGTTACAAATGCAAAACCTCTATGCGGATGCATGTTAGATACATTAGTGCATAAGTGTTATCCAATATTTGACCTTAGGATACTACTAGTACATGTTAGTATATGCTTTTTGATTGTGGACACAACAAGATCGAATGTATTTAAGCTTCTGCTCCTGATAGCATAGGAAGTAGAACAAGATCAGATTGCTTTGTGAATGAGTGTCTTGCTTTACATGCTTGATTGAATTAGGTTTGTAGTAAACGCAGAGTTAAACTGAACCGTACAAAGTCTAAAAAAGCAACGTAATATTGATACACATGATCATTTGCCAAATAAATTACATGGGGAAAATAACTAGAACCTAGGGAACTAACTACAGGTTATGCAATCAGACCAGGTAAGAACTGCGCTGGCAGGAGTGTATATTGTTTCTTTAATATGCTTTGAATTATCTTGAATTCTGCACTATAATCACCGGTTAACGATAGTGATTATATATAACTGAAATAGGTGTGGATTGCAAACAGTGTTTGGTTTCCACTTTATCTTTGCTCAATACAGGGTTTGTAGAGAAGTTTTAGAAGTGCGCTTTGATCCACTTTGATAGTTTGATGTGAGCTGTCTCTATTTTGTCTTGACATGAATATGAAATCTTGCTTTGGAGTGCCAGCATGGTATTATCTACAAATACTATATGTTGAAGGAATAAGGATGGGAGGGCGTTACTTACTTATTCAGAAGTGGGAGGACGTTACTTGTTAGTTGATGCACAATTCCTTCTATGCTTTTTTGCAGGAGCTTGGAATATATAACTGCTTTGCATACCAAGCTCCGCGCTACTGGTGGAAACAAAACAAAAACTCCTGGCCCTGGTGCTCAATCTTCTCTTAGAGCACTTGCTCAATCATGTATGAAGATTGGCCATACTGGTAAGCATACATGCTTGTATGTTTTCATGCATTATGTTTCTGATTTTATTATTTGGTCGGTCTTGTAGATGTTTTTGCATGTTTCTGTCAAATTTAATCTAAAGTCTCAGAAGGTTGCTGAGTGGCACATCAGTTGAACAGAGCATGCTTGTTCAGTTGATTAATACTCCTGCTGTTTGTCTCCAGACTAAGAAAACATATCTAGCTTGTTGTACGCTTTATGTGTTAAGCACTCATCTCTAACTTGGTGTCTATACTGTTAAGCCAAAAATAGAGTTCAAGGTTATGAAACTATAGCTCACTGTTTTTTGCAAGAGGCAAGCGACAGAATTTCAGATGGTGTCAAATAAATACTCCCTCCCTTTGAAAATAGAGTGCATTTTAGTTTTGTCACGGATCCCAAGGGGTCGTTTACAGGAGTTTTTTCGAGTTACTTCGACTGTACTGCCCTTGCATACACTCTGGTCGTGCTTTCATAGCTGGAGGCATATTAATTACTCAACCATTGATGCCGAGCTCATTGCCTTGTTTGCCTCACTTCCAATTCATGTCAGAGAAGATAGGATGTTGTAATAGACAATCAGCTAGAGATTATCGAATGGAGTGACTTGAACTTATCTACATTCGTAAGGAGACATATATTAGTGTGTAGATAATATATACATTTCTTTTGAAAAAATATTCTATGCATGAGCGCAGCACCTGCTGCTATTCGAAGATGTCTACATGAGTTTCTTACGTGATTAACCTTGTATATGCATTTTACATCTCATCTACTAATTACAGTTTCAATTGTTTAAATAGTTTAGGTAACGTGGATTAACCCGGGTTCTTTACGTGTCCATATAGAACACGTCTATATTTGGCACCGGCTCTTCTTTAACATGTATTAGGCACTTATTTCATAGATGCAAATCCTTAAACATAATTACTTTACCCTACAATATGTGAGTAATGATTATGTTCGGTGAATTAATACTTGTATACTACTACAATTATATCGTCTAGCCACGACTTTTAAATACAACTGTTCAAATAATAATCATGTTATGGACTAACGTGGTGCATAAGTAAGCTGAAATCAGACCCTGATGTCTAGTCACTCAAAATTGGGAATGCAAATTCTATTTCTGAGGGTTCCACTATGCCTAAAGATGTCTGAAACTTCAAAGATGGTAGCAAGATTTATGCTGAACAGCTTAGATGACCGGTCGATTTTGGTTTTTCCTATACATACATATTATCAATTTTGGATTCTATTATTTTTTTCACTCATCAATTTTAATTTAGTTAGCTTCATGTATGACCAACACGAGCGACCTTCCATGTCCGCCCATCTTACCTAACTATATAACTATTTAACCCTAACCGTAAATTATTTAAAGTTGGATAGAATAAACGGAAAATCGGACAACATATTTTAGGATGTTGTATTTAGCGGATCCACGGGAAAACTATTATACCGGACAAAAGTAATAGGAAATCCCATAATTAGCTTAAATTTCAAATAATTTTAAACATTTTTTTCCAATTTATTTGACAAATCTTAGGGTCTATCTTAGCCGGTATTTTCATTAACTGTATTTACCGATGCCCATTAACAAAATTTACAATCCCAGATCGGTGTTGTCGTCTTATAGGCCTACATAGGATGTCTGAGGCGCATGGACCACCGGCATGGCGAGATGACTCTCTGCTTTCACCCATATTTCATGGTTTATTGCTCATGCATCAGGGTTTGGGATTTTTCGCTCTGCCGATATTTCTGAAATCCGAAAACTACAATGATGGACAAAAGTTACCGGTATTCAAATAATTAGCTCCAAATTTAAATAATTTTGGATATATATATATATAAAAATAAAAATATTCATTTGACAATTCTCGAACGGTATTATGACCAGTATTTCCGTAAACTATATTTACCAGCGCTCAGCAGTATTCTTTTGCTACCAAGAAGAACAAAAAAACCCGTACTGAAATATGTTGACATGTTGGTATGTTATGATTTGAACATCAACGTACACAGTCCTGTAGCCTCACAGTCGGTCAACTTTTGAGCTTGCATACATGATCTTTTTATTTTAAACGGACTCACCAGGAGTCTTATTAACATACGGCATGTCTTTTGGAATTCACGTCTATTTTATCTTCTGGTGCGTACGTACACCAGTTTTTTTTTTTTTGACGGGAAAATGGGTATTCCATTAACCAGAAAGCGCAGCAAGATCGCTGGCCAACATCTCCGATACAACATGAGGCGGATCCTCCGCCCACCCCACACACTCGTCCTCTATCTCTACACCATGTTTTGCCAGACTATGGGCAACTTTATTACAATTACGACCAGCAAACGAAAATTCAAAAGCATCAAAGTCTCTAATGCAATTGCTTCTAATCTCCCATAGCAGAACACCAATCGTCGCCAGATCATGACTAGAAGAGTTCAGGGCATTCACCAGAACCTGTGAGTCAGACTCAAAAATAACCCTGTGCAGACCCAGGGCAGCAGGTGGTGGTGGGGGAGGAGGGCGCGCCATCCTGTTGATGAACAAGAATTTGATTAGTACACAGAAGGATATGAAAATCCAACATGAGTGCACTAAAGAAACTTTTGAATTGCAACAGAATAGCATGAGCATGACATAGATATCATCAAGGTACAAGAGAAATCAAGTACACAAGTGGTAGCCATAACATACGACGATTAGAAAGATAGCATTAATAATACTTCACAAATCTCGCAAGATAGTGATATATATAGCTATGCAGAGTTTAACAAAACATGGTATGTGCTAACACTGTCCAAGTTATGCCAAAAGAAGATAGTTGATCAAACAATTCCAAAGGAAAGGAACTTGAACAACAAACAACAAGTTAGCACGATCATGCTATGAAGCGATAAAAAGATTTTTCAACAACCTTCATAGATCTTTTAACCAAAAGATTTAGAGGCAACATTTTAAAACTTTAAAACAAACACCTATGGTACTACGGATCCAAAACACGTGATATCCTAGATGAAACAAGGTAAGGATAGAACAAAGCCGTTACACTTCCTTACCAGAGGGTGGGTGGGTGGGGTAAGAAGTAAAATGAATGAGTTCCTACTCTCACGAATAGTTTTCCTGAATAGCTACAAAAATATCAGTTCTAGACACAACTTCGTCCGCTGCAAGGGCTCCTATAGGCAGTTAAGGCTCTGATACCAAGTCTGTAAGCCCCAGGAGTAGGGAACGTAAGAGCGCGCAGGTATGAGGAGTTTTTGTGTATGAGGTCACTACAAGGGACCGTGAAGTCGCCTCACATTCCCAAGCTTATGGGTAGGCCAAGCAAAGCTCGACACCGCCCATACACAATACCGACCTCATAGGCTCACGGTTAGTCCCAGGCCTGAGTGCTTCACCTTCCTGTGCACTTCAAACAAACACGCACAGTGCACAGGGTATAAGGGTGAAATACAATGCATACAGTATCACAACAATAACGTCTATGACACAAAAGATGGAAATAAGTTTATATAGCAACGCTCTAATGAGCAAGATAGCAAATGACACTCATAGGATACATATCCCAACAATACATCATACATCATGCGGAAGCGAATATAGAGTCTGAGTACAGACAAGATGCAAATAGGCATAAGATGCCAAGAACATAAATCAGACGATGCCCATATCCACGGATCTCAGGTAGCTGCTAAGGAACTCTCACTGCGGACCGGAAACATCCTCATCATCGTACTCCACGTAGTATCCTCCTGTCGGATACTCGCAAGGAAACGTACCTGCAAGTCGGGCCAACGGTTGCCGAAAGATAGATAGAAAGCAGAGTGTGAGTACCAAAGCACGTGTACTCAGCGAGACTAGAACTAGGCTATGCTCGCCGGGCTATATGGTGGGTTTAGCGGCAGCGAAACTTGTACTAATACTTATAGAGACACGCTACAACTTCCGTCTATTTAGAGAAGGTAAGAGAGCGCATACAAGGATCCAACTATATACTACTACAAGCATAACCCAGCCAAATACACATATCCCCTTCAACAAGGCGAAGAGGCAATGTAAAAGGCACTCAACGGTTGACAAATTTTATAGATATTGGTTGTAGTAATGCTATATTACTACACAAGTTATTAGCAAATTATTAGCAACAATTATAAGGTGTAAGTTGTTCTATGATCAAGCCATACAATTCCAAGTCGTCCATAACCGCGGACACGGCTTATCGATAAGATGTACACCCTGCAGGGGTTGCCCAAATGTAACCATACGCACGCTCGACCCTGGTGTCAAAACCAGAGGCTCACGACAAGACCATTCCCAAAGCTACAAGCAAGTTTATTGGGAGCCACCCAACTAAGCTACCCGTGACGAAGTTCGGCCGTACTCCGATACGGACCCAGAGGTTTGTGTCAACGGCTAAGCTAAGTATGAACAACCTGCTTTCGCTAATCGTTCCACGAGAGATGTAGTACAGTACATTGTATAAACACCCGAAGGCAACAGGAAGTAAATCGTGCATATCGTGCATATGAGCAAATAAAACCAAGGTTGTGGCTCCCGCTAAACTGACTCGAGGTAAGGTAGTAGGTGATGGAGGTCAATTAACTTTTAGTTATCTTCGTGTATAATCGACCACCAGCATAGGAGACCTCTTTCACGTTGGTCGGTCTGCATTACGTAATTATATAACTTCCATTTAATCCTAGCCGTAAATTATTAATCTAATTGATAAAATAATTTAGATGATGTGGATTAATCTGGTGCCTCGAAAAACACACTTATTTTTCTTTTAATATATAATAGAATAGATAGATAGATGTGTCGTGAACTGCTACAGCCGATACTGATCAACTATAAGGAGTGCCAAGTTTTATACTATCACTCCGTTCTACTCCCGCCGATCGGGAAAGAGTGGCAAGCGTACATAGGTAGCGGTTGGTTCAATGGCTTCAACTTTGTGTAGCGGTTGGTTCGGTACAGCTGTCCCTTCGCAAGGACAAGGTCAGTTGGTCCCTGGATGCGACAGGAAAATACTCGGTTAGCTCCATGTATAATAAGCTCTCGCAAGGGGCGACAGTGGCTCATGCTACGGACGTGTGGAAAGCAGCGGTGCCCCTCAAGATAAAAATCTTTGCTTGGCAACTGACCCTGGACAAGCTACCTTCCAACCTCCAGATTGCCACGAGACACGGTCCTTCTGATGGTACTTGTGCACTTTGTGGTGCCCCGGAAGACGCGGCACATATCTTCTTTACCTGTTCCTTAGCTTTGTTTGCATGGAGTACTTTGAGGCAGTTACTAGGGTGCGCTTGAAGACCTGCTAACTTCGCACAGTTTCACCATATCGTTTCGAGCCTGGCATGCCTTTCTCGTAGACTTCTTTGGTTGCTTTTCCTGGCACAGCCGTGGGCGTTGTGGTTGATTCGCAATAAACTTACTACCGAAAAGAAAGTAACTAATCATCCCTCTAACGTTATCTTTAAAACTATGCTATTCTTACAGCTGTGGAGTATAAACTCCAAGACGAGGGACCAGGAGGATCTGTGCTGGATGATCAATGAGCTGCGGGAGCTCTACTCGGCCATGAGACCTAGCAACGGAAACTGATCGCATCTCTGCAACATGAAGGGGTCGTGTTCCTGGAGCTGCTCTCCACTGATGATGGCCGGTACCTTGTCACTACAAGAAATATAGTGACTTGCGACCCTCCATATTGGTCGCTGAAAGGCCATTGTGCGCCATCTATGACCACGTCGTGATCAATAACTGTTGGTCGCCAGTTGAGCGTCACTGACGGCGCACAACAACCTTTTTATTTGAATGGTCGTAGAGGACTACGACCAAAATTGATGGTCATAGATTCTATGACCAAAATTTTAGTCACGGGATGCCCTGTCTGTCCATGTCAGATCCAACGTGGAAAATCCTACGTGGCAGATATGTGACCAAACCAAATGGTCGTGCATCGAAATCAGCCCAATCCAGATCGATGCTTTCCTTAGGCGAAGCCCAGTAATTTTGCCTCAGATCGATGCTTTCCATGGCCAAGCCCAACAATTTTGCCTATTTTTATTATTGTTTTGAGGTCGTGGCTTCCTTCCTGTCCATTTTATCCAGCCATTTTGTTCCAGATTTCCATCCTCTTCGTATTATGGGTCTTAGACTTTTAACAGCAAATTTATTTTCTATTCACAACTTTTCACAGTTTAAATCAATAAACAAAATACGAATCAGAAATGAGCAAAAACACTTGAATATATTCAAATAACAGCCAAAATAGGTTTAATCATCAAATCTTTGAGACGTATTTTCCTAGATTACACACAATAACAACATAACACTACAAATAAAACGCTAAGTATAAAAAAATCTATCTATTCTTTGATATTCTAGGAACTTCTTTATTCTTCCTCTGACTTTCAGCCTGTAGCACTTGTAAAAGAGGCTAGAACTTCTTCACTCTTCCTCTGACTTCAGCCTGTAGCTCTTGTAATACCCTGGACATGGCACTACTAGTTATGTGCGGTCTTCTCTCCGGTGGCGATGTGCTATGTTTCCTACCTTGGATAACTTGTGTGTGTGTTGACTAAGTTGTATGCCGTAACGGTTGTAATAACTTTGTGAACTCCTCTGGCTTTATTAATTTAAAGTCGGGCTGATAAGAACTCATATTTATCATGGGTTGCTTGCCAAGAATCGCTTTGTTTTTGGTCGTTTAGCTCGACCTAATTGAAGATCAACTCTTCTTTGTTATGGGGACTCCAACCCCAAACTAGTTCGGTTTCAAGGTCATCACTACTCAGTTAGCCTTGTTATTCTTCTTAGGAAAGTGAACAATAAAAGGTGTATGTGAGGGTAACTCAAATCTCACATTCCCTTCATGAAGATTAATCAAGGCTTTGACAATTCTTAAGAATGGCCAACCAAGAATGATAAGTGCAATAGGATCCTGCCGCATATAACCTATGACCAGAACAATAAGTGCATGGCAATCTTTAACTTGAACACCTGTATTTTCTTTAATGCCCACGGCTTGTTTGAAGGTGGAATCAGCTAAGTGTAACTTTAGTTCAGTAACCATTAAATAACCAAGATTAAGCCTATCAAATGAAGTTTTGAGAATAACAGAGACACTCGCACTAGGATCACAAAGTGCAACAAGCCCCTATTTTTATCTTAATAATTGGCATCTCCATCAAAAAAATACTAGTGCTATGTTCAACAAGTAGTGATGTGTCAGGAGAGAGAATGCAGCGGAAAAGCTAAGAGCATCTCCACCAGCGGCCCCGATAGCGTTTTGGGGGCCGGCGTGGTTTTTGGGCTCGCATCGGTGCGCCCTAAATGACGCCGGCTAGTTTTCGACCACAATAGAATCGCCGGCAACCCCGTGCCGGCCCCTTGGCCAAGGGCGCGAATCGGGCACGCCGGCGCCTCGCGGAAGGTCAGAAAACGAGCGTGGGCTCCTCCTGACAGCTAGACACACCCATTTCCCGCCTCCTATCCACGCCCGAGACGACTCCCACCCCTCCAGATCGCCACCGTCGCCGTCGCCGCCGCGCCCCTGGTTGCAATAGACACCGCCGCCTGTCTAGGAACCGCCGTCCATCGACACGGCCGCCAGCCCCTCGATCGGCGGCCGCTATTTCGCCCGGAACAGAGCTCACTGCCACCGCGGCACAACCGCCCCGCCCACAAGGTGTTCGTCTGATTGCCGCGATGGAGAGCGACGAAGAGATGATGGTGCAGATGTTCACGGAGGAGCAGAATGCTGAGGCTGTCCGGCGGCAACATCAGTAGCTGATTCTGACGAGCATGCTGCGC
Organism: Lolium rigidum; assembly: GCF_022539505.1. NCBI lineage: Eukaryota > Viridiplantae > Streptophyta > Magnoliopsida > Poales > Poaceae > Lolium > Lolium rigidum. The sequence goes on along the minus strand of NC_061514.1, from coordinate 29,337,008 downwards.
GTTCGGCAGCCTTTCTTCCTCGTGCCTCGTCGCGGCGCCTCAAAGCCAGGCAAGAGGAGGAACATCAACCGTCATCTTCAAGCCGACGCAATGCTGCTTGACGTCGACTACTTCAACGACGAAGCGACTCATTCGCCGAAGGAATGTCGGCGCCGGTTTAGGATGAAGGAGCTGTTCTTGAAGATTTTCCACGGCATCATGGAGTATGATAACTACTTCATTGCCAAGCAAGATTGCACAGGTTTGTGGAGCTTCACCTGAATTCAGAAGTGCACTGCTGCAATGCGATGTCTTGCATATGGAGCTCCTCCAGATACAACCAATGACTACCTACGGATGGCAGAATTGACATGTACAGAGACTCTCTACAAATTATACCGAGCCGTCATAGCGGTGTTTGCTAAAGACTATTTGAGAGCACCAAGAGAAGATAATACAGCTCGGATCCTGCAAAAAATACAACAAGAGGGTTTCCTGGGATGCTCGGAAGCATTATGTATGCATTGGGGCTGGAAGAATTGCTCTTTTTCTTGGCAGGGCATCTACAAGGGGCATACTGGTGAGTGCAGTGTCATTCTTGAGGCGGTGGCAGACCATGACCTTTGGATTTGGCATGCATTTTTTGGCATGGCAGGAATAAACAATGATATCAACGTGCTGCAACGCTCTCCGATGTTTGCCAGGCTAGCCGAGGGACAAGCTACTGCAGTGAACTTTGAGGTAAACGACCACGCATACAACAAGGGGTACTATCTAGCTGATGGTATCTACCCGACGTATGCTACATTTGTGAATACAATTCCCTCTCCATCAAACGAGATGGAAGCCTATTTTGCAACATGCCAGGAAGCAGCACGCAAGGATGTTGAGCGTGCTTTTGGGTGCTTCAGCAGCGTTTCGCCATTGTCAGATACCCTGCTTTTACTTGGTCTGAGTCTCAGATGTGGGAGGTGATGAACGTCTATGTGATCATGCACAACATGATCATTGAGAGCGAGCGCGATGAACCTGTGCAGGATGATCAACCATTTGATTATCAAGTGCCACTTGCTGAGGTAGAGTATGTACCCCAAGAATTTGCCGTTTTTCTTCATATGCACACTGAAATTCGAGATGCAGATGTCCATGCACAACTTAAGGCGGATCTAGCTGCACATTTGTGGACGAGGAGAGGAGCAGTCAATAATGCATGATTTTATTTATATTTGTGTGATTGTATTATTTGTTTGGTTGTATGAATAATTTAAGTACTATTTGTTTGATAGATTGTATGAATAATTTAAGTATTATTTATTTGATTGAAACTATAGTTTAATTCTATCCGTGCGATTGTATGAATTATTGAATATATTTGTTGCGGTCAGAAACCCACCGGCGAGCAGCGACGGGCAACACAGTAGAGCCGGGAGGCTCCCAGGACTACGGCTGGCCCTGGTCCCTCGAGCGACGGCCCGCAAAGACTCGGCACGCACGTCCGATGCTGGTGCAAGGGCGTGCCACCTGACCTATACCTAGTCAGGAAGGTGATGGATTTGCCTCGCTTAGTTTCCTGCATGGCATACACGTAAACATTAAATACGAGCCTCGATCGGCTCTCAGGTTGTCCCGTGAATCGGCTCAAGGAGCCGATCCACCCATGATTCGTACGAGGTGTACGATCAGATGGTGGTCCTGCTTGATCAATATAAAGCTAAAGCGACCTACGACGATTTAGGGTTTTCACCACATAATCGGAACATCCTACGCGTGATTGAGACTGGCGGCCACGCACGGTGATCATAAACCAACCCTAGACAAGGCCTAAAAACCAACATGAAGTTGATCCCCGGAACATCTTGTCTAGGGCTAGCAAACTACACCCTACGTGCCACTGGATCCTTCAACCCGTTTGTAAGGCCTAACTATGCAGATATTAAACTAATCCTTGAAGAACAAGGAGCAATCATAATGGATCGGATCTACTAAATAATGATCAAGCGAGGTGCCGCCCTTACACCTATAGTGTAAGGGCGGCTAGACGTCTAAGGGTTGCACGAACGAAAGCATATGATACGATGAAGCAATGCTAACCCTAACACATCTATGATAACTACGTTGCTCGCCATCAACAAGGCTTCAGCACGAGCAACGCATGAACAATGAATAAACGTGTACTGCCTAGATCGCAAGATGCGATCTAGGCAGCATGATGCTTACCCGGAAGAAACCCTCGAGACAAGGGAGTTGGCGATGCGCCTAGATTGGTTTGTGGTGAACGTGATTGTTGTTTATTTCAGAAACCCTAGATACATATTTATAGTCCGTAGACTTTCTAACGTGGGAATAATCCCAACCGTGCATGAGCCAAATTCTATCTATCCGACACGTATCCTACTATATTTACAGATACACGGGCAAACTAGCCCAAACTTTGTATACAAGGCCGATTCAATGTATTCCTTCCAGGTATATTCTTCAAGCCCATCTTAATCGCGGCCCAGCTCTGATCCGGTCAGATTCTGGTGATAACACATGCCCCCCTGGTTTTGGAAATGACAATTCCAAAATCACTCTGCTTTTTCTTCGTCGGGTCATGTCGTGGCAGAGCAGAACCGTCGCAGTATCCTTCATCATGATGCCTTGCCCCCTCAACTTCTCCGCGTGACCTGGCAAATTTTTTTTTTCTTTGGGCACCACTTCCTCGGAAACTGCTGTGGCATTGAATCTCCACTATATCCCTTTATTTTAACCGCATCCTGCAGTTCACTTCTTCATCCCCTTCGCATTAGCACTCCAAAAGCCCTCCTCTGCCACCATGTCTTCTTCCTCCTCTGCCTCGTCGGGTCTTTCCACCCAGTCCTCCCCCTCCCGCGAGCCGACGCCGGAGTGGGACCCGGAGGAGGCCCACGAGGCTCACATTCGCCGCGCCATAGAAGACGGGGACGAGTCCAGTCACGACTTCTCCGTCTGGTCTGAGGACGACAAGTCCTCGACCGACGGGGAAAGTAACCTCCGCTTCCTTGCCGACGAGGAAACGGAGGAGGAGAGCGATGACGATCGCTTCTCCTGGGACGACTTCACCTCCTTCGAGGAGGAGGAGGAGGAGGAGGACGACACCTCCTCCGATGAACCGCCGGCCAAGCGCTTCTGCCCCTGGCCGGGGAACCTCAGCGACTTCGACAGCGACGACGACGCTGACGAGGAAGACGAGGACAACGAGGGCCCTGCCGGCGGCCGCGGCAGCAGCGACGACGAGCCCGCCGGGAGTAGCGCCGACAGCGGCGACGACGGCGACGACGAGGGCAGCGACGGCCCATAGATAGGACCCTTAGCATAGGATCAGTAGTAGTAGATGGGGCAATGTATCCCCTGGTACTTCCTTTTGAAAGCAATCAGCTCTTTATGTAAGGAATCCCGTTATCAATGAAGAATTTCTTTCAATTTGATTTTGCCGATTTCCTTTATGCTAATTTAGCCGATTTCCCCTCATACTGACTTTGCCGATTGTCGACTTAGCCAATGCTCAATGAGCCGATGGCAACGCATCGGTCCCTCACAATCTATCCTTCATCTCTTCGACTGACGACTTCGAGATCTGGTGGATAATCTGGAAGGCCCATGCCTTCAGGAGAGCCCCAGGACCGTTGCTGAAACAACTTGACGCTGAAGCTGATACTTCTGCAGAACAGGTGCCACTTGCTCGCAAATCTCCTCGCGATAGCTTCCAGTGATGCTTTATAACCCTGCTCTGTTTCTTTGCAGCAACAAGATGGCCCAGAGCCTGTCAATGATGATGGATCCCCCTTTGAATTCCTCCCACCAGCTCCAGTGATCCTCTTCTGCAAGAACTCACCACCTTTGAAGAAGGTTATGATGCAGGGCCAGCCGATGACACCCCAATCGGCTTCTAAAAACAGAGTATCTACCAGGTCAGCTGCCCCCCGAGCCTCAGTCAAGGCGAGAACAGCGGTGAGGACACACAGTTCAGACAAATGGACCCGAGCTCGAGCAAATCTGAGAAAACCACCACGCAGAGCCAACCAGACCTGCCACCGTCGGCTTCCAAGAAAAGATCAGCCACTCTGGTCCCAGCAATTCCTACGAGTGTAGCTGAGAAGGCGGTCAACTTGGCCAAGCCGACAGTAGATACACCAGAGCCGATCACCTTTTCTTCCGTTGAAAGCCGATACTGCAGACGAAACACCAACGGCTTAATGAGCAACAAAACAGCTCATTGAAGCTGAGGAAGCTCTCATTGTTCACTCCCTCGAGGAAGCAAAAGGCCTCGAAGCTGAACTGAAGACCGACTTGGTCGAAATCCGCGTCTTGAACACGCAGCTGGTAGATCCTGTGTAATTTGCACTAGAGTCGATGGCTGTGCATCGGCTTTGTTTCTTAGCTCTAAAGTCGATGTCTGTGCATCGGCTGTACATCATGAGAATTTTTTTTTACTAGCCGATTTTTCTATCGGCCCCCAATATTTCACTACACATGTATCGCACATGTTCATCTGATTAGGTGTCCCCCGAGCCGAATTTGCCAGGTAACTGCGGATATCGGCTCTGTAGTTAGCCAAAGCACTGTATTTGAACGTCGGCCCCGTTAGGACCAATGTTGACTTCTTCCAGCTCATCAGCCGACGTAAACCCGTTGCCCGTTAGATCGACGTTGAACACAGGCAGAACGTATGGTGAGGATAATTTTGGCCGATTGCTGGAATCGGCCTCCATGTTGATTGAATCGCTCAATGAAGGTTTTGCAATGTTCGTCCATAGATCTTTGGGGCCGATCACAAGGATCGGCCTCGCCACGTTTGTCCATAGATTTGTTCTTGCTATACGGTCAGGCCGGTGGATAAGACCAGCCTAACCCCGTCCTTCGTCACGTCGATGCGCTCGCAGTCGTCCAAATTGATGCCTGAGAGTGGCTCTTGGCCTGTCGTCTCCCAAACGTTCATTCCAGCCGTTGAAATCTCGGCTGAGTCATCTGCGTGGACGACCTCTACTTCATCTCCATCCCACTGTATTAAGCATTGGTGCATCGTGGATGGAATGCAACAGTTGGCGTGGATCCAATCTCTCCCTAGCAAGACAGCTTAGGTGCTCTTGCTATCGACAATAAAGAACGTCGTAGGGATGGTTTTCCTTCCTACGGTCAGATCCACGTTCAGAACACCTTGTGCTTCAGATGCTTGGCCGTTGAAATCGCTCAGTGTAACGTTGGTCTTGATCAGATCCGAGCTAGAGCGTCCCAACCGACGTAGCATGGAGTACGGCATAATGTTGATCGCCGCTCCGGTGTCCACCAGCATCTTGTTGACAGGCTGCCCATTGATATAACCTCGCAAGTACGGGGCCTTCGGGTGTCCGTAGCTTCTTTCTCGTGGCTTCTCAAAGATAAGCGGCCGTGGGCCGCAATCAAGTTGTGCCACGGGTGCTTCGTCTAATCTCGGAGCACTGAACTCCGCCGGAAGGATGAACACCATGTTTGTACCAGCCGATGTATCATCATCGGCTTTCCTTTGTCTGGGGCGCCACTCTTTCTTTTGTGGCCGACCTTCTTCGTCCAGAGTTCGCTGAATTTTCGCGGCCAGATCCGGCCGCGCCTTCCTTATCGTGTGCAGGTATAACCTTTCGGCTTCCTCCAAACCACGTAGCCGCTGAACCCTACGCTTTTGGGAACGGCTGAGTCCATCAGGGCACCACCTTGGCCGGTGGTACTTATCTTCTTCTTCTTCATCACCGTCCTCTAGTTCCTCGAGATCTTCCACCCGAGAGGACTCATCGTGCTTATTCCGAGGTGGGAGAGGCCCTAGACGTTTGAACACGGACACGTTAGCTGCATCCTTCTTCTTCTGTCTACATTCTGGGCAGTTGCCGATTGTAGGCAATCGGCTCATTCCTGAATCCCAGCGAGTGTCCGAAGAAGGGACAGTCCCGAGTGCCTATCCACGTCGTCTTGCTCTCTTGACTTTTCCTTGGCGTGGCGCTCATATCTCTCCTCGTCGCGATCATGCCGACGATGTCTCCTGGCGTCCCTAGCCAGACGATCTCTTTCGTCATCGTTGTCGTATCGTCGGCGTTGGTCGTACTGACTCACGTATTTGTTGAGGAGGTGATCAGAGAGAGGTCGCTGATATCTCACATTCTTCACTTCTCCCTCCGTGATGTAGCGCTTGCCATCGTGCCGGAGCCGATCGCGTGGAACGGCTTCCTCTTTGTCGTTGTCATGAGAGCAGCTGCCCTCGTCTCTGTCCTTACCAGGGTGGTGCCCAGGTCCTACCATGTTGATGTTGAACGAGAATCTTGGCTGGCACCTCCCAGGGTAAGTGCATTCCACCATGTTAATGGCGGGGAAGGGGTGCGTGTCGACTTTCATGGCGTATTGGCTGAAAATTAGACGCCCTTGTTCTACCGCCATTTGGATCTGCTGACGCCACACCCTGCAGTCGTTGGTGGCATGGGTGAACGTGTTATGCCACTTGCAGTATGGCTTTCCGTTCAGCTCCTGTGCCGCGGGGATCTTGTGGCCTTCGGGTACCTTTAGCTGCTTCTCCTTAAGTAAGAGGTCGAAAATCTGCTCAGCCTTGGTCACATCAAAGTCAAACCCTCTTGGAGGACCTTGTGGCTTAACCCACTTGCAGGACACGGGGCTTGCCCCCCGAGTCCATTCAGCCACTGCTACCTCTTGATCTCCCGCAGAGCCTTCATCTTCATCTGCCTCAACCAGGACCACCCGCACGCTTGAATTTATCCTCGTATACCTCTGGGTGGCGCTGTTCATATAATGACAGCTTCTGCACCATGTGCGCCAGTGAAGGGTAGTCTGCTTGGGAGGCCACATCCTTGATCGGTGATGCGAGACCCACAACCGCCAACTCGACTGCTTCTTTTTCACTCACACGAGCCGAATAGCATCGGTTCCTAACGGTCCTGAAGCGCTGGATGTATTCTGACACTGTTTCTCCGCGCTTCTGTCGTACTTGTGCTAGATAGGCAATGCCAACCTCGGAAGCCTCTGAGTGATATTACATGTGGAACTGCTCTTCCAACTGCTTCCAAGTCCGGATTGAATCTGGTGGCAGCGATGTGTACCACCCGAAAGCCGATCCTGTGAGGGACTGTGCGAAGAACCTCACACGTAGTTCATCTGATGCTGAGATCGTGCCCAGCTATGCCAAATATCGGCTCACATGCTCGATTGAGCTGGAACCATCTGATCCACTAAACTTGGAGAATTCAGGGAGCCGATATTTGGGTGGTAGCGGGATCAACTCGTACTCGTTGGGGTACGGCTTGGAATAGCCGATTGCCCTCCTTTTCGGGACCATGCCGAACTGGTCTCTCAAGATTGTACTGATCTGATCCGCGGTGCTGGCTGCAGGAGTCGAACTCTGAAGATTCGCCGGAGTGGCATACTTATCCAGCCACGCTTGCTTTTCAAGCTCTGAGCCAACTGCAGGAGTTGAGCTGTGGAGGTTCGTCGGAGTGGCATACTTAGCTAGCCACGTCTGCTTCTCAAGATCTGTTCCCGATGTTCCTCCTGCTGTTCCAGAAGTCCCTGCTGTTGCAGTCTGGTTCGTGAGTGCCCAGTTACTGCAGTCTAGCACGTATGTGCACGTGTATCCGTGGGGGATCTCCTTGGGCGCCTCATGCAAGAACTGGTAATCACTAGGGTCACCACCGATCTTGTAGACGACGTATGCCGGTGAACTCGGCACTTCTGGTGCTGCCAACGCGAATGGCAACGGTGGTCGGGACTGGAGTGGCATCTCTCCTTGGTGAGTCCCTAGAGCTGGTCCTGACGGAGAGTACCGATGCCTCATGATTTCCTGGATCACCCGAAGAGCGACACGCTCCAAAGTGTTCACCAGGCTCTCAGAATGGCGGTGCAGCGAATGAGCTACCATGAAATTAATCTCCTGACGCAGAGACCTGGTGCGTTCTTCTGACGGGGCGGACATGTCCACTCCATCGAGCGCGCCTTCCGGTGAGAACCCTTTCCACCTGATGCCGTGTGAGCGGGTTCTATGGAAAGAGCCGATGAGGTCGGCTTCGAGGATCGCTTTGACCTCGTCATACTTCTTCTTGAGCTCCTCGGTCAGATCCTCGTACGTGACCGGAGTACCTTCCGCCATCTCAGATGTAGATGGCGATGCAGTTGATGTCGAAGACTGTCCCACCGGGCGTGCCAGAATGTGTTGCGGTCAGAAACCCACCGGCGAGCAGCGACGGGCAACACAGTAGAGCCGGGAGGCTCCAGGACCGCGGCTGGCCCTGGTCCCTCGAGCGACGGCCCGCAAAGACTCGGCACGCACGTCCGATGCTGGTGCAAGGGCGTGCCACCTGACCTATACCTGGTCAGGAAGGTGATGGATTTGCCTCGCTTAGTTTCCTGCATGGCATACACGTAAACATTAAATACGAGCCTCGATCGGCTCTCAGGTTGTCCTGTGAATCGGCTCAAGGAGCCGATCCACCCATGATTCGTACGAGGTGTACGGTCAGATGGTGGTCCTGCTTGATCAATATAAAGCTAAAGCGACCTACGACGATTTAGGGTTTTCACCACATAATCGGAACATCCTACGCGTGATTGAGCCTGGCGGCCACGCACGGTGATCATAAACCGACCCTAGACAAGGCCTAAAAACCAACATGAAGTTGATCCCCGGAACATCTTGTCTAGGGCTAGCAAACTACACCCTACGTGCCACTGGATCCTTCAACCCGTTTGTAAGGCCTAACTATACAGATATTAAACTAATCCTTGAAGAACAAGGAGCAATCATAACGGATCGGATCTACTAAATAATGATCAAGCGAGGTGCCGCCCTTACACCTAAGATAGGTGTAAGGGCGGCTAGACGTCTAAGGGTTGCACGGACGAAAGCATATGATACGATGAAGCAATGCTAACCCTAACACATCTATGATAATTACGTTGCTCGCCATCAACAAGGCTTCAGCACGAGCAACGCATGAACAACCAATAAACGTGTACTGCCTAGATCGCAAGATGCGATCTAGGCAGCATGATGCTTACCCGGAAGAAACCCTCGAGACAAGGGAGTTGGCGATGCGCCTAGATTGGTTTGTGGTGAACGTGATTGTTGTTTATTTCAGAAACCCTAGATACATATTTATAGTCTGTAGACTTTCTAACGTGGGAATAATCCCAACCGTGCATGAGCCAAATTCTATCTATCCGACACGTATCCTACTATATTTACAGATACACGGGCAAACTAGCCCAAACTTTGTATACAAGGCCGATTCAATGTATTCCTTCCAAATATATTCTTCAAGCCCATCTTAATCGCGGCCCACCTCTGATCCGGTCAGATTCTGGTGATAACAATATTATAAATAAAATGTGATTGATATGTTGTTTCAAAATATGGTAAAAAGTAAAGAAAATTTTGGAGGCCACCGTATGGGAGGCGCCGGTGTGGGAACAGCCTTCCCAAATAGAAGATGCACTGCCGACGCCACCGATACAACACAACGGTGCCGGCGATCCTGCTGGTGACTATTTGGAGGACCCGGTGGAGATGCTCTTACGTCTCCAAAAAGATGCATGTGCAGTGTGTGTAAAGCGCCGTGAGCGCGCTGCATTGCTACTAGGCTAGCTAGCTAGATCGATTGCGTTGGACATACTCTAGGAGCGGTCAGCGGCCATGGGAGCGGCGACGTGCTGGCTTAGGCTACTCTAGGACGGGACGTGGGGCAGGAGAGACTAGGGAGACGCGCGCGACAGAACTAGAGAGCGCGCGCGTGCATGCCTTCAGATCGAACCGGCTATAGCTAAGTAGACTTTTCCAAACCAAAATCTTGTTCCGTGGATTGTCTTTGCTCATCGAATCGCTTCAGAGGTGTACTGTTTTCCGGCCGGCCGGCGTGAGCTAGCTGAAACCGATCAAGCTTGTGTGTTTGGGTTCTTAGCTAGCTTGGCACGTATGTTGCGCGCCGGAAGCCCAACAGTTGATGCCTAACCTAGAGGACGGATTGCCTGAAACGTTCGCATCCCTTGAATCTCATGGCCGTGTATCAACAGACTACTCATCAAAATATGAGACTTGCAAGCAGGGCCGGTCCATAGATTTCGAAGGCCCCAGGGTGAAACGATATCAAGGGTCCCTTGTTCACAATAGTGAAGTTATCGTAGGGCAGGGGGCCATTGCCCCCCTACTCTAGAATTTTTTTAAAAGATATTTATTTATGCTAAATTAATATATATATTACTTAAAGTTTAAGCATGATTGGTGGTCTGGCCTCTTAGCAATCTCCATCAAACATGAAAGACTTAAAAAAATATTAGTATTGGGCAAGAGAAATATTAGAGTAATGCAATAATAAACTAAATAAAATTTACATTTGAAAGATCTATGGTCTTCGAAATCTTTAAGAATCACTCTACAGCCTAAGTACAAATATAAATATATCAAGTACGTAGAAAATCATGGGCCAGGGCCCTCGCTCCTGAAGGCCCGGGGCGAGCGCCCCTTTGCCCCGCCCTATGGGCCAACCCTGCTTGCAAGGAAAGTCGTACACAAGATACCATGGGTACACAAGATACATGTCATGCAATTCGCAAGTGACAATATCCTCTACAAAGCCCCGCCGCCTGGTTATAAAAGGAAATGCTTCCTTGCTAAATGCGTTGTGGGCTTTAGATCCAAGAAGCTAGAGAGGAAGAGGGGGAAACATAGAGAAGGCAGAGAGATTCAGAACTCGAGCAAGTGGGAGCTCATCTCTTCATCAACAACGGTTCGCCTCTTTTCATATCTTTTCCTTCGCTAGCAGGAGACGAATGTTGTCTGTAATGTGCTGTTCTATCCCTTCCTCTTCACTTGCTTCTTCCCTATCCAAGTCCATTGCTAGTGGATGTTTGCTTTGTGGTTCAGTTATAGTGTGATTTTCAGTACTTGTCTATGAGTGTTTGTAATAGTGCAACCTAGTCGTGAGTGTTTCATCATTGAATTTTTCTATCTATATTTACCACTCCCGTCACAAATTAGATGCTGTTCCAATCAGTGGGAGCTAGCAGCAATCCACCGAGCTATCAAACTGCAGCCAAGAATTTGGGGACGAAAGAAAAGTACATGGTTAGGAAAATTGGAGAAGATTAGGGATTGGATTCAAACGTAGCGTTGCTTGGCGGCTGGTAGACCTCCGGCCGGTGGCCATGCCCGTGTGTGCAGTGCGGCTGCAGTTGTGCAGCCATCTCCTGGCCGCCCATGCCTGGGGTGGCGGACTGGCGCTGATACCTTCTTTGCTGCTAGCTCCCACTCTACTGATTCTCCAACCCACCTTGATTTTCAGTCTAAATCGTTCCAGCAGGATAGCTCCACATAGGCGTGCGAAACAATACTAAGAGAGAAGAGCAAAAAACGGTCAACATAATGGGCCATTGCCTTTTGATGAGCTGGGCCTTGGATGCATAGGACTGAATGTTTTTTTTGGCAGAAAACATGAACGGGCCATGGCGCGGTTTTGTCCCAATGAAACTCGGAAGTCAATACTTTTTTAAGTTTTTTTTGGAAGTCAAATTTTGTAAGTTTGACTAAGTTTATACAAAAGGACATCAATGTTTATGGCATCAAATTATTATCATTTTTCTCCATCTATTTAGTGTATTTTTACAATATACCAATTTGGTGGAATAATTGTTGGTGTGTTCTTAAACATCATCAAACTTGAAGAAGGGTCAACTTCCAAGAAAACAGGAATGGCATCTATAATGTGAAATAGAGGGAGTAAATTGCTTTGATTTCCTTTGTAATCCCATGCGCATTTTCTTCCTGTCATCTATATCACTCACTTTTCTTGTCAAAGCGTGACCCTTTTTAGTGTTTTCAGTAATGTGTGTCCCATAATTCAAAAACATATAAAAAGGCACCATTTGATTTTATCTTTTTCTAGTGATACAAATCTTCATCAATCTTGTGATTCTCTGTGAGCCTGCTGGTTGACTTAACTTACTCCATGTGTGGAAACCCAACAATTTACATTCCGAGAAAATCACTTCAATCATGCAGCAGCTGGTCCAGCCATTGGTCCATTGCGATTTAAGTTTTCAGCACCAGGGGGCATAAGCTTCGGTGTGGATTAATGGAGGACAGGCTGAACAAATATTAGATGGATCGTGATGGGCTGGCTAACGTGGTGCAAGTTGTCCCCGGGAAGAGTTGGGTCAGTATTAGTCAACTAGCATTGTTAATACAAAAAATGGTAAAAAGCAACTTTTACATAAAGAATAAATAGTAATCCCTAATATTTTTCTCTCTTAATCTTTATTAAAGAAATTATCCTTTTGTGATATTTCGTTCCTTCATAAAATTGATTCGTCTCCATCAAAATATTTCTTTCACTAAAATTGTGCCCATCCAAAAACATTGTTTTTTCCTCGTAAAAAGTGTTAAAATTCTCACACTTGTTCCTTCCCATAAAGAGGTTCAGTCTTATTTTTGTTATCTATTTATCTCAATTTAAGATATAGTTAAGCAATTGCATTATCACTATTTTCCGTAAGGTGAATGCATTCATGTTTTCATTAATGGCCTTACTGCTTTCCTTTCTTATAGGTGAATTAAATTTTTGAGTGTTGATAAATGGATAACTATTCCTTTCGATTAGTGATTTCAACCTCGAAATGCAATACTAGTGATATTGTTAATGATAACTAGCATGGGGCCCTCGCAAATGCGAGGTTATTGTCCTTAGTTTTTACTAAAAGATGCACCATTTATTGGGTGACGAAAATCTCCGGTAACTACGTTTATGTATTCATGGGCATTCACATTATGTGATAGAAAATAATCCGTTTCATAGCCTCCATTTTTGCAAATTGTATATAACATGTGCAGAAAAATGTTTAGTTATTTTTATTGATGTCTATTGTGTATCAAATTTGACCGACAAATACTTTTTTACATTTATGGGCATTACAATTATGCGGCAAATAATAATCCCTTTTAAAGCCACATTTTTGCAAAAATATATTCAAACACAATTTATCGTTGCATGTTGTTTTTGTCTTATATATCTTTATAATGATAATGATGCACATTGTTAGTTGTGGTCTACCAATAAAAAGAGGCTCAGCTTGATTGACACTTTTAGCTATCTGTTCTAGTTCATACCACAATTCCATCACTTGTGGCGTACTGGCGTGTGACGTGACAAATAATATACGTGTACACATTTATGTGAACAAAAAGACTGGATCTCAGCTGTTGTAATTAGGTTCCACAAAAAGAAAACGGACGAATTAGATAATTTTTTGGTGATGTGGATTAACCTCGTGTCTTCATTTTAGACTATGTATATTTTGCGTTAGTATATCTATACCTAATAATAAAGAAAATAAGGTTTCTTGTTGGTCCGTCTTTTATTGCCCCTAAAGTTGAGCCAAATTACCCTCAGTGCCACCGCTAAGTTACATACCACTTCAGCCCCGCACGATAAAAAGAACAATCCATCTTCCCGAACTCAAATCCTCCCAGGACGAGTTCTTATCGAGAGCGCAAATCCTCCCAGGACGAGTTCTTATCGAGATCTCAAATCTCCTTTCCCCACGAAAATTCGTTGTTATATAGATCCTCTTCTCTGCTAGCGATTCCCACAGAAATCTTAGCTGATGCTCGGTATTTTCCGGTCCGCCCAGAATAGCAGCGGCCCGGCCAGGCGAATAGTGGCGGCACAACCGGGCGAACATCGTCTGCAGGACTACAGGTCGACAACGTGGTCCCGTCGGCAGTGGTAGGAGGAAGCCAGGGCGTCGGATCTATGGTACTGCGTTTGAGAGTATCGATTTGAAGCTTTTCCTAGCAGTACCCGTTGTCTTTGGGGATGCAAGAATTGACGACGCCGCTCGATTCACCTGCGATGTCTTCTTCCTGGCGCGTACTCTACTTGGGGAAATCCGACGCCGGGAGCCCGATGTCCTCCTCCCCTCCGCGTGCGCTGGCGATTGAGCAGACCACATGGCGGCGGAGCCAGGGCGACCGGAGTTCCCAGGCCCTATCCATCGAGTTCGCGGCCGAGTATCCCTCTTGGTTGCCTACGCCCGCGAGAGCCACCACACCTTCTGAGCGCCGCACAACCACACCACGGGAGCAGACGCAGACCTCGAGGTCCCCGTGCGCCGTACTCCCTCCCGTGATGCTCCAGCTGCCGGGTACCGGTGCAAATAATTTCCGGTCCCCATTAGTCCCGTGCACGCCGAAATCAGGTTGAAACCACCGCCGTGTTCCAGTCCCGAGGTGCTCGGCCGTTGACGAGAGTTTCCCCGGAGGGATGCGATGGAGGAAGAGCGTGGGGTCCATGGTGGGAAGGGATCGGAGAGCAGTGCAGGTGGAAGATGAGTTGCTTTCTGATATGGTGGGATTGTATCATGGAGGAGTGCAGGTCGAAAATCAGTTGCCCTTAATCTGGATCCACCGCTTCCTCCTCTTTTCCTTCACACGTTCTGAATTTTCTGGTTTCACATGATTGTTAACAAGAGCTATACGGGAGATTGATTCTTTGCTGCTGGTGGTTGATGGTAGATTATATGAAAGAGCAACTCTGTATTTGTCAAATTTGTGGTTTCAGTATATAGAACCAGTACTTCTATGATGTATTCTCTTCTTTGACAAATGCAATGTTGCTTGCTGGTTCTGGGCGCTGGGTACTGCTTGCACACACACGAGGGACCAGGAGTAGTACTCCAATCCAATCTATCTTGCAATTATTTAGAAAACCAATTAAATGCCAATGCTTCTGTATGTAGCATCCTCATTTTACAGTATGATGCGGGACTACTTTTTCAGTTTGGAAACGTCAGTTGGCTGCAGAACTTGATAAGAGCTATCACACTTTTGGTTCCAGGGCCCGTAACACAATTTCCATTAGTATAGTTATATATAGATATATAGACTTTCCTCACCCTGTGAATCAAGCCTCATATTCTAATCATCATATGTGCTTCAGCTAGAAAAAAAGAATTGTGTCTTAACAAATTATAATTTCACAGTGAAGTGAAAACATATACACATTTCTCCGATACTACAAACAGAGGAGCCTATTTGTCACATAAAGAATATTAAATGATGTTGAAAAATAGAAAATAATTTTTTTAACTTTCAGCGCGCGGTGAGCACAAAGACCCCCGCCTGAATGTTTTGTATTCATTTCATCAAAGAATCAGGTGAATTCCCTGTGTGATTTATAACAGCAGATCGCGCGGTGAGCACAAAGACCCCCGCCTGAATGTTTTGTATTCATTTCATCAAAGAATCAGGTGAATTCCCTGTGTGATTTATAACAGCAGATACACGCGGTTTTGGAGGGAGACTACACCTAACGCAAAGGGGGCGAGCTCAAATTATTTCTATGCTCGTATTTAAAGAGATGCTAATAGTGTACTTATTAGCTACGAAGAACTCCTAATGTTTTGTATTCATTTCATCAAAGAGATCAGGTGACATTACCTGTGATGATTCTATAACAGCAGATACAGCGGTTTTGAGGAGTCTACACTAACTCAAGGTTAAATTAACTATGCTCGTATTTAAAGAGATGCTAATAGTGTACTTATTAGCTACGAAGAACTCCTCAACAACTGTGTACCAGACTACGAGTGAGATAGGTTCTTACCCTAATGTTCTTCACATCAACTACCGAGGTTAACTAATTAATTAATTAATTGCTTGAATTTTGTTTATATTGCAGTGGTAACAATGATATTTTTTTGGCCCACTGTTGATTTGTCTCCCGGTGCAACGCACGGGCACTTTTCCTATACCTAATAATAAAGGGAATAGTGTTTCGGTGGTTTGGTACGTTAGAAACTTTTCGTCCGACTGTTCCCTCGATCAATAGCCACGATCGCTAGGTCGTGCGAGAAAAGTCCAGGTCAACCTGCGCATCGTTCCCTTCCCTCCATCGATAGCCTCGATCGTTAGGTCTTCCTGAAGAGTCCAGGTTGATTGCACGTACGTTCCGTTCCCTCGATTGCTACGTCTTCCTCTGAGAAGAGTCCAGGTCGACTTGCATATACGTTTTGCTTAAACAGTCATATATACACCGCTCGATCGAGACGAAACATAAGAATTTTGTGAGAATTTTCTTCGTCAAGGATCTGATGGAGACGAATTTCCCGGTGGCGTACCTGCTAATCAACCTGGCGAGACGACGGAGGGACAAGAGATCGTACCTGGCGAGACGATGAATTTCTTTGCGGTGTACCTGCTAACCTCCCGAACGGCAAGGCTAGGGTTGGCGCTCGGTCCATACCGAACGATCGGCCGTCGGCAGAAACTGGACCGCGTCCGAGCGTCGAGCCACTTGACGTGCAGCTGTTTTCTCGGCAAGGCGGAGCGGCGCCTGAAAAAGACACACTACTCTGCCGGACGGCCGGGATTAATGGAGATAGGAGGAACGGGTGGTCGGCAGAGTCGCGTCCAGGTGCGGGAGCCAAGGTCGCCATGGGAGGCGATGTGGGACGTCGAGATCTCGAGTATGGCGCGCGGAGCGCTCCAGATCGAGAAGTCCCAACGACACCGTGGCGACGGATGCTCGCCCAGACCACGAAGACGCCTCATGCTACAGATCAACGCGTTAGAGCTGTATCCTAAGACGCCACTCAAAAGTCCTGCCACTGATCTTTCATCGTTGCCCGCGCCTCCGTTCCGCCGCCATGACGCTCGCTGCTTTCTTGCTTCGCCGGACACATCCAGGGTGAGGTCTGCGCGTCATCCTACTGCAGTCTTCAGCACCTTTCATCTTTTTCCCTGTAGTATGAGGTAACTGATTGATAATGCATTGTGTTTTTGAAGATGTGTCAATCATCGTGTAGCTGCCTGATGCTCCTCATCCACAGGAGCAAACGGCATCCTGCTTTAAGTACCTTATTTGATTTCGTCTTAATGTCAGTAAGAATATCAGACCACTATTCCATTCACTGCCCTGTATTCAGTTGCTGCATTGCGGCATCTACATTGTACTATGTGAACATCAGATTGTTCGTTGATCTATGGAGTATCAGGTGATCTGAAGAAATCATCATATAAATCACAAAAGCCTTCCGTGCGAGTTCCCTTCTTGGTGTAAAAGGGTTAGACATTTGGCATTTCCGCTTGATTGACCAAATATGCAGTTGACGATGGAGAGCCCCGTCGAACAGGGGAAAAGTGGCGCTCGGTGGAATCCCGTGGCCACACGCAAGGGGGCATCGGCCTCGCTGGGAAGAAGGTGGAGCAATAATCAGGGCCAGATGCGCAGTGTCCCATCGGTGGTGAAGAAGTAGAGCAGGAGATCTAGAGAGAGTTTGCGTGCAGGGTGGGTCGAGTCTAATCCTTCGTGGTACATGTCATCCATGGTGCTTCCACTTGGCCTTCATGAGGCATTCAACTCCAATTATTACAACGGTACGCTAAAAACGGCAGGGAAAAGTGGATGGACTGGTGGATTTGGGCTTCAAAATTACATAATCGCTGAATTTTCTTTCAATTTTGAAGACGAATTTGAAAGATAATTTGAGGGGAAATAAGAGGTCAAAACATGTTGTATGAAAGACGATGACGGTGAAGGATAAGACGCTGATAGAGAAAAGAAAATATATGGAAAGAGAAGAGGTGGGAACCGGTGAGATGGTGGCCCCAGCTCATTGAGTTTATAGTTTTTTCGCGTACTTCGGCTTCGTTTTTACCGTACATGAGCTCATGGATTGATAGAGATTGTTGGAGGGTTAAAGTATAAGATCTACAAAATCCGTGGCAACATACGAGAGTCAGGTCAGCGGGTCGATCGACTTTGAGCCACAATTTAAGTAGCGACGAGGGTTTTAAAAACATATTTTTTTAACTCCCCGTAAATTAATCATATTTATCGTGGGTACAAGAAAATGTGACCACCTTCATTGAGAATTGCACAAGGCAGGAAAAGCGTCGTCACGGAGATGCGTTTGAGTTTTTATTTCTCCCGGTGCAACGCACGGGCACTTTGACTAGTAAAAATTTAATATAATAGACTATAGATAGATAGAAAGATACTACATGAATGGTCCCCTTTCTTCATATCTATGGACTATTTATTGGTGGTATCCGATATTTTGGTATGGCATTCAGGAACATTAATATTTGCCTTTCTTAGCAGGAATATCGGATAAACTTTGGCTTCCTTATCTTATAATCTGCTATTCTAATATGAATGTGTTAAACGAGTTACAAAATTTCATGCACCTTTTTGAGATGTCTATATATAAAACCATCCCGTTTGTAATCAGGATCAAAATCCCTCATACCGGCAGGCCACACAACATGGCGGGCATCAATGTCATCAGTTGGGAGCTGGTAATGCCACCCCGCATGGCCCCTTTTGGCTATCTAACCTGGACCTTGGCGTTCGGAGCGGTTATTCGCCGATGATCTACTTGTTCCGGCCGCTCGGTGTGGGCTGCCCAGCTGATTTCTTCTCGGCGGACATCCTAAGGACAGCACTGTCCAGGGCGCTAGTGCCGTTCTACCCTTTGGCTGGTCGCCTCGGCATGGCCCCCGACGGGCGGCTGGAGATCGATTGCAGTGGCCAGGGTGCCGTTTTTGTTGTCGCACGGTCAGATGCTGTGCTAGAAGACCTAGAGGGCTTCGCGCCATCGAAAGCCATGTGTGACATGTTCGTGCCTCCCTATGAGGAAGTGGTCGGCGCCGGCGGCAGACCTTTGCTCCTGCTTCAGGTTAGTTTGCTGATCGAGGTATAAATATATCGTTCCTTTTTCTCACATAGAAATTAACAGATTGCTTATTCTGGCAATTAATCAGGTTATGTTCTTACATGGAGGAGGCGTGGTGCTGGGCACGGGCATGCACCACTATGCCCTTGATGGCCGCAGCTCTTTCCACTTCATGCAGACGTGGTCCAGCTTGGCCAGGGGCGCCGCCGGCGACGCTGTTCCCCCGTACCTCGACCGAAGTCCCCTCCGCGCACGGTCCCCGCCCGTCATCCTCTTCGACCACAGCCATGAGTACTGCCGGAACGCCGCCGGGTCTGCAACAGGCGCTGCCAGTCCGTCGGAGTTATCCTGTGACCAGCGCGCAGGCTGCCGCGCTCCGTGCGCGG
>NC_061514.1:29176639-29317829 GCF_022539505.1 Lolium rigidum | reverse complement strand
AATCAAGTCCCGGGGTCCTATTTTGCCACGAACCTTCCGGAAGACCGAAGAGCATACGAAGTGGGGCCACGAGGTGGCCGGACCACAGGGCCGCGCGGCCAAGGGGGGGCCGCGCCGCCCTGTGGTGTGGGCCCCTCGTCAGCCCTCCGACTCCGCCCTTCCGCCTACTTAAAGCCTCCGTCGCGAAACCCACGATGCGAAAAAACCACGATACGGAAAACCTTCCGGAGACGCCGCCGCCGCCAATCCCATCTCGGGGGATTACGGAGATCTCCTCCGGCACCCTGCCGGAGAGGGGATTCATCTCCCGGAGGACTCTACACCGCCATGGTCGCCTCCGGAGTGATGAGTGAGTAGTTCACCCCTGGACTATGGGTCCATAGAAGTAGCTAGATGGTTGTCTTCTCCTCATTGTGCTTCATTGTTGGATCTTGTGAGCTGCCTAACATGATCAAGATCATCTATCCGTAATGCTATATGTTGTGTTTGTCGGGATCCGATGGATAGAGAATACCATGTTATGTTAATTATCAAGTTATTACCTATGTGTTGTTTATGATCTTGCATGCTCTCCGTTATTAGTAGAGGCTCGGCCAAGTTGATGCTAGTAACTCCAAGAGGGAGTATTTATGCTCGATAGTGGGTTCATGCCTGCATTGATATCCGGGGAGTGACGAAACCCCTAAGGTTGTGTTGTCTTGTTGCCACTAGGGATAAAACATTGATTCTATGTCCGAGGATGTAGTTATTGATTACATTACGCACCATACTTAATGCAATTGTACTGTTGCTTTGCAACTTAATACTGGAAGGGGTTCGGACGATAACACTGAAGGTGGACTTTTTAGGCATAGATGCGAGTTGGATGGCGGTCTATGTACTTTGTCGTAATGCCCAATTAAATCTCACTATATTTATCATGACATGTATGTGCATTGTTATGCCCTCTCTATTTGTCAATTGCCCGACTGTAATTTGTTCACCCAACATGCTTTTATCTTATGGGAGAGACACCTCTAGTGAGCTGTGGACCTCGGTCCATTCTTTAATACTTGAAATACAAATCTGCTTGCAATACTTGTTTTACTTGTTTTCTCTGCAAACAATCATCTTCCACACAATACGTTTAATCCTTTGTTACAGCAAGCCGGTGAGATTGACAACCTCACTTGTTTCGTTGGGGCAAAGTCCTTTGGTTGTGTTGTGCGGGTTCCACGTTGGCGCCGGAATCCCTGGTGTTGCGCCGCACTACATCCCGCCGCCATCAACCTTCAGCGTGCTTCTTGGCTCCTCCTGGTTCGATAAACCTTGGTTTCTTTCTGAGGGAAAACTTGCTGCTGTGCGCATCATACCTTCCTCTTTGGGTTCCCAACGAACGTGTGAGTTACACGCCATCAAGCTCTTTTTCCGGCGCCGTTGCCGGGGAGATCAAGACACGCTGCAAGGGGAGTCTCCACTTCTCAATCTCTTTACTTTGTTTTTGTCTTGCTTTATTTTATTTACTACTTTGTTTGCTGCATTATATCAAAACACAAAAAAATTAGTTGCTAGCTTTACTTTATTTACTGTCTTGTTTGCTATATCAAAAACACAAAAAAAATTAATTACTTGCATTTATTTTATCTAGTTTGCTTTATTTACTACTTCTAAAATGGCTACCCCTGAAAACACTAAGTTGTGTGACTTCACAACCACAAATAATAATGATTTCCTATGCACACCTATTGCTCCACCTGCTACTACAGCGGAATTCTTTGAAATTAAACCTGCTTTACTTAATCTTGTTATGCGAGAGCAATTTTCTGGTGTTAGTTACGATGATGCTTGCTGCCCATCTCAATAATTTTGTTGAACTATGTGAAATGCAAAAGTATAAGGATGTAGATGGTGATATTATTAAATTGAAATTGTTTCCTTTCTCATTAAGAGGAAGAGCTAAAGATTGGTTGCTATCTCTGCCTAAGAATAGTATTGATTCCTGGACTAAATGCAAGGATGCTTTTATTGGTAGATATTATCCCCCTGCTAAAATTATATCTTTGAGGAGTAGCATAATGAATTTTAAACAATTGGATAATGAACATGTTGCTCAAGCTTGGGAAAGAATGAAATCTCTGGTTAAAAATTGCCCAACCCATGGAGTGACTACTTGGATGATCATCCAAACCTTCTATGCGGGACTAAATTTTTCTTCGCGGAATTTATTGGATTCAGCTGCTGGAGGTACCTTTATGTCCATCACTCTTGGTGAAGCAACAAAGCTTCTTGATAATATGATGATTAATTACTCTGAATGGCACACGGAAAGAGCTCCACAAGGTAAGAAGGTAAATTCTGTTGAAGAATCCTCTTCCTTGAATGATAAGATTGATGCTATTATGTCTATGCTTGTGAATGATAGGACTAATGTTGATCCTAATAATGTTCCATTAGCTTCATTGGTTGCTCAAGAAGAACATGTTGATGTAAATTTCATTAAAAATAATAATTTCAACAACAATGCTTATCGGAACAATTCTAGTAATAACTATAGGCCATATCCTTATAATAATGGTAACGGTTATGCTAATTCTTATGGGAATTCTTACAACAATAATAGGAATACACCCCCTGGACTTGAAGCTATGCTTAAAGAATTTATTAGTACACAAACTGCCTTTAACAAATCTGTTGAGGAAAAGCTCAATAAAATTGATATTCTTGCTTCTAGAGTTGATAGTCTTGCCTCCGATGTTGATCTTTTGAAATCGAAAGTTATGCCTAATAGGGATATTGAAAATAAAATTGTTACTACAGCAAATGCCATCCAAGTTATAATTAATGAGAATATAAGATTAATGGCTGAGCTAGCGTGCTAGGTGGGATAGAGAAGAAAATGAAAAACTAGCTAAAAAGAGTAATGTAGCTAAAGTTTGGACTATTACCACCACTAGCAATGCTAATGATTCACATGTTGCTGCACATCCTACTATCAATGATAAAATAATTGGTGTTGGCAATGTTTCTACTCCTAGTGCAAAGCGCGCAAAATTACTCGAAGCTGCTAAAGCTAGCTGAAACTGCCTGTGATAAAACTGCTGAAATTTTTTCCAACCTTGGGGATGATAATCCCATTGCTTTAAATTGTAATGATTTAGATTTTGATGATTTCCACATCTCTGAAGTTATAAAGTTCTTACAAAAATTTGCTAAGAGTCCCAATGTTAGTGCTATAAATTTGGCTTTCACAAAACATATTACAAATGCTCTCATAAAAGCTAGAGAAGAGAAACTAAAACTTGAAACTTCTATTCCTAGAAAGCTAGAGGATGGTTGGGAGCCCATCATTAAAATGAGGGTCAAAGATTTTGATTGTAATGCTTTATGTGATCTTGGTGCAAGTATTTCTGTTATGCCTAAGAAAGTCTATGATATGCTTGACTTGCCACCATTGAAAAACTGTTATCCGGATGTTAATCTCGCTGATAATGCTAAAAAGAAACCTTTGGGGAAAGTTGATAATGTTCATATTATGGTTAACAATAACCTTGTCCCCGTTGATTTTGTTGTCTTGGATATTGAATGCAATGCATCTTGCCCCATTATATTGGGAAGACCTTTTCTTCGAACCGTTGGTGCTACTATTGATATGAAGGAAGGTAATATTAAATATCAATTCCCTCTCAAGAAAGGTATGGAACACTTCCCTAGAAAGAGAATGAAGTTACCTTATGATTCTATTATTAGAGCAAATTATGATGTTGATGCTTCGTCTCTTGATGTTACTTGATATACACTTTACGCGCCTAGGCTGAAAGGCGTTAAAGAAAAGCGCTTATGGGAGACAACCCATGTTTTTACTACAGTATTTTTGTTTTATATTTGTGTCTTGGAAGTTGTTTACTACTGTAGCAACCTCTCCTTATCTTAGTTTTGAGTTTTATTGTGCCAAGTAAAGTCTTTGATAGTAAAGTAAGTACTAGATTTGGATTACTGCGCAGTTCCAGATTTCTTTGCTGTCACGAATATGGGTCTATCTCCCTGTAGGTAGCTCAGAAAATTAAGCCAATTTACGTGCATGATCCTCAGATATGTACGCAACTTTCATTCAATTTGGGCATTTTCATTTGAGCAAGTCTGGTGGCCTAATAAAATCCATCTTTACGGACTGTTCTGTTTTGATAGATTCTGCCTTTTATTTCGCATTGCCTCTTTTGCTATGTTGGATGAATTTCTTTGATCCATTAATGTCCAGTAGCTTTATGCAATGTCCAGAAGTGTTAAGAATGATTATGTCACCTCTGAACATGTTAATTTTTATGGTGCACTAACCCTCTAATGAGTTGTTTCGAGTTTGGTGTGGAGGAAGTTTTCAAGGATCAAGAGAGGAGTATGATGCAATATGATCAAGGAGAGTGAAAGCTCTAAGCTTGGGGATGCCCCGGTGGTTCACCCCTGCATATTCTAAGAAGACTCAAGCGTCTAAGCTTGGGGATGCCCAAGGCATCCCCTTCTTCATCGACAACATTATCGGGTTCCTCCCCTGAAACTATATTTTTATTCCGTCACATCTTATGCACTTTGCTTGGAGCGTCGGTTTGTTTTTGTTTTTGTTTTGTTTGAATAAAATGGATCCTAGCATTCACTTTGTGGGAGAGAGACACGCTCCGCTGTAGCATATGGACAAGTATGTCCTTAGGCTCTACTCATAGTATTCATGGCGAAGTTTCTTCTTCGTTAAATTGTTATATGGTTGGAATTGGAAAATGATACATGTAGTAACTCTAAAATGTCTTGAATAATTTGATACTTGGCAATTTTTGTGCTCATGTTTAAGCTCTTGCATCATATACTTTGCACCCATTAATGAAGAAACACTTAGAGCTTGCTAATTTGGTTTGCATATTTGGTTTCTCTAGAGTCTAGATAATATCTAGTATTGAGTTTTGAACAACAAGGAAGACGGTGTAGAGTCTTATAATGTTTACAATATGTCTTTTATGTGAGTTTTGCTGCACCGTTCATCCTTGTGTTTGTTTCAAATAACCTTGCTAGCCTAAACCTTGTATCGAGAGGGAATACTTCTCATGCATCCCAAATACTTGAGCCAACCACTATGCCATTTGTGTCCACCATACCTCCCTACTACATGGTATTTACCCGCCATTCCAAAGTAAATTGCTTGAGTGCTACCTTTAAAATTCCATCATTCACCTTTGCAATATATAGCTCATGGGACAAATAGCTTAAAAACTATTGTGGTATTGAATATGTACTTATGCACTTTATCTCTTATTAAGTTGCTTGTTGTGCGATAACCATGTTTACGGGGACGCCATCAACTATTCTTTGTTGAATATCATGTGAGTTGCTATGCATGTCCGTCTTGTCTGAAGTAAGAGAGATCTACCACTTTAATGGTTGGAGCATGCATATTGTTAGAGAAGAACATTGAGCCGCTAACTAAAGCCATGATTCATGGTGGAAGTTTCAGTTTTGGACATATATCCTCAATCTCATATGAGAATAATAATTGTTGTCACATGCTTATGCATTAAAGAGGAGTCCATTATCTGTTGTCCATGTTGTCCCGGTATGGATGTCTAAGTTGAGAATAATCAAAAGCGAGAAATCCAAAATGCGAGCTTTCTCCTTAGACCTTTGTACGAGGCGGCATGGAGGTACCCCATTGTGACACTTGGTTAAAACATGTGCATTGCAAAGATCCGGTAGTCCAAGCTAATTAGGACAAGGTGCGGGCACTATTAGTATACTATGCATGAGGCTTGCAACTTGTAAGATATAATTTTCATAACTCATATGCTTTATTACTACCGTTGACAAAATTGTTTCATGTTTTCAAAATAAAAGCTCTAGCACAAATATAGCAATCGATGCTTTCCTCTTTGAAGGACCATTCTTTTTTACTTTTATGTTGAGTCGGTTCACCTATCTCTCTCCACCTCAAGAAGCAAACACTTGTGTGAACTGTGCATTGATTCCTACATACTTGCATATTGTACTTGTTATATTACTCTATGTTGACAATTATCCATGAGATATACATGTTATAAGTTGAAAGCAACCGCTGAAACTTAATCTTCCTTTGTGTTGCTTCAATGCCTTTACTTTGATTTATTGCTTTATGAGTTAACTCTTATGCAAGACTTATTGATGCTTGTCTTGAAGTACTATTCATGAAAAGTCTTTGCTTTATGATTCACTTGTTTACTCATGTCATTACCATTGTTTTGATCGCTGCATTCATTACATATGTTTACAAATAGTATGATCAAGGTTATGATGGCATGTCACTTCAGAAATTATCTTTGTTATCGTTTTACCTGCTCGGGACGAGCAGAACTAAGCTTGGGGATGCTGATACGTCTCCGACGTATCAATAATTTCTTATGTTCCATGCCATATTATTGATGATACCTACATGTTTTATGCACACTTTATGTCATATTCGTGCATTTTCTGGAACTAACCTATTAACAAGATGCCGAAGTGCCGATTCTTTGTTTTCTGCTGTTTTTGGTTTCAGAAATCCTAGTAACGAAATATTCTCGGAATTGGACGAAATCAAGTCCCAGGGTCCTATTTTGCCACGAACCTTCCAGAAGACCGAAGAGCATACGAAGTGGGGACACGAGGTGGCCAGACCACAGGGCCGCGCGGCCAAGGAGGGGCCCGCGCCGCCCTGTGGTGTGGGCCCCTCGTCAGCCCTCCGACTCCGCCCTTCCGCCTACTTAAAGCCTCCGTCGCGAAACCCCTGATGCGAAAAAACCACGATACGGAAAACCTTCCAGAGACGCCGCCGCCGCCAATCCCATCTCGGGGGATTCTAGAGATCTCCTCCGGCACCCTGTCGGAGAGGGGATTCATCTCCCGGAGGACTCTACACCGCCATGGTCGCCTCCGGAGTGATGAGTGAGTAGTTCACCCCTGGACTATGGGTCCATAGCAGTAGCTAGATGGTTGTCTTCTCCTCATTGTGCTTCATTGTTGGATCTTGTGAGCTGCCTAACATGATCAAGATCATCTATCCGTAATGCTATATGTTGTGTTTGTCGGGATCCGATGGATAGAGAATACCATGTTATGTTAATTATCAAGTTATTACCTATGTGTTGTTTATGATCTTGCATGCTCTCCGTTATTAGTAGAGGCTCGGCCAAGTTGATGCTAGTAACTCCAAGAGGGAGTATTTATGCTCGATAGTGGGTTCATGCCTGCATTGATATCTGGGGGAGTGACAGAAACCCCTAAGGTTGTGTTGTGCTGTTGCCACTAGGGATAAAACATTGATGCTATGTCCGAGGATGTAGTTATTGATTACATTACGCACCATACTTAATGCAATTGTCTGTTGCTTTGCAACTTAATACTGGAAGGGGTTCGGACGATAACTCGAAGGTGGACTTTTTAGGCATAGATGCGGTTGGATGGCGGTCTATGTACTTTGTCGTAATGCCCAATTAAATCTCACTATATTTATCATGACATGTATGTGCATTGTTATGCCCTCTCTATTTGTCAATTGCCCGACTGTAATTTGTTCACCCAACATGCTTTTATCTTATGGGAGAGACACCTCTAGTGAACTGTGGACCTCGGTCCATTCTTTAATACTGAAATACAAATCTTCTGCAATACTTGTTTTACTGTTTTCTCTGCAAACAATCATCTTCCACACAATACGTTTAATCCTTTGTTACAGCAAGCCGGTGAGATTGACAACCTCACTGTTTCGTTGGGGCAAAGTACTTTGGTTGTGTTGTGCAGGTTCCACATTGGCGCCGGAATCCCTGGTGTTGCGCCGCACTACATCCCGCCGCCATCAACCTTCAACGTGCTTCTTGGCTCCTCCTGGTTCGATAAACCTTGGTTTCTTTCTGAGGGAAAACTTGCTGCTGTGCGCATCATACCTTCCTCTTGGGGTTCCCAACGAACGTGTGAGTTACACGCCATCAGTATCACATCATCACTACCTTTTACTTTTTACTATCAAGTAGTGTCATATCATGAGTAGGGAAGTTATCATATAAGATGGGTTGCAGTGTGGAAGTATCTCTCCTTTAGTTTGTCTATGTATCCCTTGGTGTGAGTTATCGTTATGAAATATTAATGAGAAGTCTTATCATTTAGATATTGCACACCTTATTTTAGTTTGCAATTTCTATTATATGATTGATCTTGATTTTAGTATTGGTACCACTTTGGGAGCATTGAGTAAATCTATTTGGTTTTGGCAAACTTAGCATTGGTCAATAGCAACAACACCTTGAGGTTTAAGTAGAAAAGAGAAATACATATAGTTGTTTCATTGTCTTCCTTTCTTGTTAGCTCATAGCTTATTATTCTGAAGTTAAAATTGTTTGTGCTTGCAAGAAAGATGCATGATTATGTCTATCACATGTATATTCGTTTGTTTCCCTCAACTCTTATGCTTGCTAATTAACCTTGCTAGCCAAAGACCTGTACTGAGAGGGAATGCTTCTCGTGCATCCAAACCTGAACCCAAACCTATGCCATTTGTGTCCACCATATCTACCTATTGCATGGTATTTCCTGCCATTCCAAGTAAATACTTCATGTGCTACCTTTAAACAATTCAAAACTTATTACTTCTTATTTGTGTCAATGTTTTATAGCTCATGAGGAAGTATGTGGTGTTTTATCTTTCAATATTGTTGAACAGCCTCCACTAATGGACTAGTGGTTTCATCCACTTATCCTATAATTTTGCAATAAGAGCTGGCAACGGGGTTCCCAGCCCCAATTAATCAACTTTCATTAATAATTATCTTCACATGTTTTGCTCTGATTCATCACTAAGCAACTTAATTTTGCAATAGACACTCCTCCATGGTATGAGATTGTTGGAAGGCACCCGAGGATTCGGTTAGCCATGGCTTGTGTAAGCAAAGGTTGGGGGAGTGTCATCCTTAAATAAACTAAAGTACATGTGTAAACAAAAGAGAAGAGGGATGATCTACCTTGCTGGTAGAGATAACGTCCTTCATGGGAGCCGCTCTTTGGAGGTCTGTTTGGCAAGGGGGTTAGAGTACCCGCTACCATTCGTTGACAACAACAAACACCTCTCAAAATATTACTTTTATTCTCTTTATATGATTTCAAAACTGAAAAAGCTCTAGCACATGATTTAATCCCTGCTTCCCTCTGCGAAGGGCCTGTCCTTTACTTTATGTTGAGTCAGTAAACCTATTTCCCTCCATTTCAAGCAAGCATTTTAGTTGTTGTGATCAAACTATTATATTGTGATTTGCTTCATCATGTCTTTTATTGTTTAGTACAAGTTTTACCTGAATGAATATAGCTTTGAAAGTCATCAATGATAATTATGATTGAGTATGAAAGATGAGCCACATAAGTTTTAATATGAGAGCGCTGCTCAATAGATAAGTATAATTTGTTAACTGTTATCTGACCAAGAACAAAGTTTGCCATCACCAATTATGATTTCTTATGCACCTTTATTTGTGATTACCTTATACTTGTTTCAAGTTGAGTTATATGAGGAAGTTGTTTACTAGAATGTCTTGTGTGAATGAATATGATGCTTCTTGTCCGTATTTGAATTATCGACTCTTCACTCCATAAACATGTGGTCCTGTTCACCGAGTTCAGTTTCGCTTGGGGACAAGCGAGGTCTAAGCTTGGGGGGAGTTGATACGTCCAATTTGCATCACTATTTTATATCATAATTTGCTGTTATTCATTGATATATTTCATATTTGGAGATAATACTTATGTTATTTCATCTATTTTGCATGATTCATGATTATTGGAGGATCGCGCACCGGAGCCGGGATTCTGCTGGAAAAAGCACCGTCATAATGCAATATTTCGGAAGATCAACAATTGACGGGAATTACACGAAAACTCCTATTTTTCCAGATGACGAAGGGAGCCAGAAGGGGGAGAAGAGGGGACCCGAGGTGGGCCCACCCCACAGGCCGGCGCGGCCCAAGGCCTGGCCGCGCCACCCTATGAGGAGGGGGGCCCACAGCCCCTCTCGCCTCCTTTTCTTCGCGGATGCCTTCGTCCCGAAAACCTAAGCCAGAGGGGGTACGTCGCGAAGAGTCACAGCCGCCTCTGCGGGGCGGAGAACACCAGAGAGAAAAGAGCTCTCCGGCGGGCAGGAATCCGCCGGGGAAATTCCCTCCCGGAGGGGGAAATCGACGCCATCGTCACCGTCATCGAGCTGGACATCATCTCCATCACCATCACCATCATCTTCATCATCATCACCGCCGTCTCCACCGCTGCACCTCGTCACCGCTGTAGCAATTTGGGTTTGATCTTGATTGTTTGATAGGGGAAACTCTCCCGGTGTTGATTTCTACTTGTTATTGATGCTATTGAGTAAAACCGTTGAACCAAGGTTTATGTTCAGATTGTTATTCATTATCATATCACCTCTGATCATGTTCCATATGATGTCTCGTGAGTAGTTCGTTTAGTTATTGAGGACATGGGTGAAGTCTAAGTGTTAGTAGTGAAGTATGGTTGAGTAGTATTCAATGTTATGATATTTAAGTTGTGGTGTTATTCTTCTAGTGGTGTCGTGTGAACGTCGACTACACGACACTTCACCTTTATGGGCCTAGGGGAATGCATCTTGTACTCGTTTGCCAATTGCGGGGTTGCCGGAGTGACAGAAACCTGAGCCCCCGTTGGTATATCGATGCAGGAGGGATCGTAGGATCTCAGGATGCTTGCAAGGGGTATAATCACAAGTATGTATTAGTCCTAGGAAGGGCGGTACATTAGCATAGGTTCACCCACACAACACTTATCAAAACAATGAAGATTAATTAGCCGTATGTAGCGAAAGCACTAGACTAAAATCCCGTGTGTCCTCGAGAACTTTTGGTCATTATAAGTAAACAAACCGGCTTGTCCTTTGTGCTAAAAAGGATTGGGCCACTCGCTGCAATTGTTACTCTTCCACTTTATTTACTCGTACTTTATTCATCTGTTACATCAAAACCCCCTGAATACTTGTCTGTGAGCATTTACAGTGAATCCTTCATCGAAACTGCTTGTCAACACCTTCTGCTCCTCGTTGGGATCTACATTCTTACTTATCGAAGATACTGCGATACACCCCCTATACTTGTGGTTCATCACGCGCCGGAAGCCCAACAGTTGATGCCTAACCTAGATGATGGATTGCCTGAAATGTTCGCATCCCTTGAATCTCATAGCCGTGTATCAACCCAATGATTACAACAGATACACATCAAAATACGAGACTTGCAAGGAAAGTCGTAAACAAGATACCATGGGTGCACAAGATACATGTCATGCAATTCGCAAGTGACAATCCTCTACAAAGCCATGCCGCCTGGTTATAAAAGGAAATGCTTCCTTGCTAAATACCTTGTGGGCTTTAGATCCAAGAAGCTAGAGAGAAGAGAGGGAACCATAGAGAAGGCAGGGAGATCCAGAGCTCGAGCAATTGGGAGCTCATCTCTTCATCAACAACACCAGCGCGCAAAAGGTTTGCCTCTTTTCATATCTTTTACTTCGCTTCTCCTTCCTTGGCTAGCAGGAGACGAATGTTGTCTGTTTGCTTTGTGGTTCAGTTTATAGTGTGATGTTCAGTACTTGTCTATGAGTGTTTGTAATAGTGCAGCCTAGTCGTGAGTGTTTCATCACTGAAGTTTTATATCTATATTTACCACTTCCGTCACAAATTAGATGTCGTTCCAATCAGTGGCGGAGCTTGAAAAAAGTCCATGGATGGGCCAGGCTAAAGGAAAGCAAAAAAAATTGTTCTGAACCAAACCTAACATTAGCTATTACTCAATATTGTATACCCATGATTGTTCAAATTCATAAAATTGAAGAATAAATTTGTAAGCAATCCACCGAGCAATCAAACTGCAGCCAAGAATTTGGGGACGAAAGAAAAGTACATGGTTAGGAAAATTGGAGAAGATTAGGGGTTGGATTCAAACGCAGTGTTGCTTGGCGGCTGGTAGACCTCCGGCGAGTCCTTGTTCCGCTCTCTCGTGGCTCACATCTGGCGCTGCGCCTTAATGGCGCGTGCGCTGCCCTCGGACGCCGAGTCCCGACTTTACACGGTGGTCGACATGCGCGCCCGCCTCTCGCCGCCGCTTCCCAGCGCCTACTTCGGCAACGCTGGCGTGCGCACGTCCGTGTCAGCTAAGGTTGGAGACGTCCTCGCCAGCCCCATCACGTTCGGCGCACAGCGGCTCCGCATGGCGACGGGCCAGGGCGACGAGTACGCCCCACTAGTAGAAAAAGAGGCTTCCATCCTCCCTCATTAGTCCTGGAAATATTCGAACCGCGACTAAAGGGGGCTTTAGTCGCGGTTCGGGAGGCAACCCGCGACTAATGCTCTACCAACCTGGACTAAAGGGCGGTGGAGGGACGCGGCCGGCTGAAAAACCTTTAGTCGCGGTTGGGGACACCAACCGCGATTAAATGGTACCCCTTTAGTCCCGCTTGGTGTCCCCAACCGCGACTAAAGGTTTTCCGAGTTTTTTTACTCCCACGCACCCTGCACCCCCCCCGTGGATCGCCTTTTTTGGTTTGTAAAATACAAAAGAAAATGATAGAAAATTCAAAAAAAAAATTGTTTTCAGATTCTTGTATGTTATGCAACCTACTATTCGGAGAAATTAAGAAATTCGAATTTTCACTTTTTTTGCAAAAAAAGTTTAAAAAATGGGAAAACCGCAATAACTTTTGCATACGACGTCGGAAAAAAACGTATAATATATCAAAAAAATCCTGGAAAAAAGTTTTAGAGGCCACCATATAAAAGGAGCCGGTGTGGGAACAGCCTCCCCAAATAGAGGATGCACTGTCGACGCCACCCATACAACACAACAGTGCCGGCGATCCTGCTGTCGACTATTTGGAGGATCCGGTGGAGATGCTCTTACGTCTCAAAAAGATGCCTGTGCAGCGTGTGTAAAGCGCCGTGAGCGCCTCGCTGCATTGCTACTAGGCTAGCTAGCTAGATCGATTGCGTTGGACATACTCTAGAAGCGGTCAGCGGCCATGGGAGCGGCGACGTGCTGGCTTAGGCTACTCTAGGACGGGACGTGGGGCAGAAGGGAACGCGGGCGACAGAACTAGAGAGCGCGCGCGTGCATGCCTTCAGATCGAACCGGCTGTAGCTAAGTAGACTTTTCCAAACCAAAATCTTGTTTCGTGGATTGTCTTTGCTCGTCGAATCGCTTCAGAGGTGTACTGTTTTCCGGCCGGCCGACGTGAGCTAGCTGAAATCGATCAAGCTTGTGTGCTTAGCTAGGAAAAGTGTGGTAGCGGTGCGCACCCGTATCGTGGACGTTAATTTTCTCTAGAGATTCGAGAACTTGGTCGGCGTCTGTAGCATGCACAGGTTAGCAGCATAGGGTTGACTAAACGGTTCACGTGATGCTTTGTCCATGCAAGGAAAACAGGGAAAAAGCCACAACAAACTGTAGCGTGAACAGTTATCCTACATTAGCAATTTGTGCGCAGAGGAGGGAGTCAGAATCTCATTTCTTTTTGTCAGCAAGGGAGATCCAAGGTCATGCAGCATCTCAGCCAGATTAAAAAGTCACAGAGCATACGACCATTATAAATTTAAACAAATAAAGAATACTTTGCATGCAGCTATAACTGTAAACACTAGTCTCTCTCTCCTTCAAAAAGTAAAACACACTCTCTCTCATACACTGTGCACATTTATTTTTCGAAATGATGCACTGTGCACATGCGTGCACTGGTCTCTTCACACTCTCTCTCCAAACTCTCTCCAAAAATCTGTTGCTCTCTCTCACCGAAATTTTCTCTCTCTTTCAGGTCTCTCTCACAGAGTCACAACACTCTATCGCAAATCTCACCGAATCTCCTCTCTCTCCTTCACTCTCTCAAGATGCATGCAGCACAAGTTCTTCTCTCTCTATGATGGACTGCTATTCTACTGTAGCTACCAATGAACATGCACTACTAAATGATGGAGGGTGTATGGTACAGGTGCGCGGTGCGATGGCAAGAAGTGCCAAAACCTGCTACGATGGGACTGCCAGTTTACTATAGCTAATGTGTGAACACACCCAGAATTTGCTAATGGAGGGGTGTACAGTGCGGGTGTGCAACGCCCACCTGCTCCGAAAACGCAGCCTCTGCTTTGCTAGCTTGGCACGTATGTTGCACGCCGGAAGCCCAACAGTTGATGCCTAACCTAACGCTGGCGTGCGCACGTCCGTGTCAGCTAAGGTTGGAGACGTCCTCGCCAGCCCCATCAAGTTCGGCGCACAGCGGCTCCGCATGGCGACGGGCCAGGGCGACGAGTACGCCCCACTAGTAGAAAAAGAGGCTTCCATCCTCCCTCATTAGTCCCGGAAATATTCGAACCGCGACTAAAGGGGGCTTTAGTCGCGGTTCGGGAGGCAACCCGCGACTAATGCTCTACCAACCGGGACTAAAGGGCGGTGGAGGGACGCGGCCGGCTGAAAAACCTTTAGTCGCGGTTGGGGACACCAACCGCGACTAAAGGGTACCCCTTTAGTCCCGGTTGGTGTCCCCAACCGCGACTAAAGGTTTTCCGAGTTTTTTTACTCCCACGCACCCTGCACCCCCCTCCCTCGTGGATCGCCTTTTTTTGGTTTGTAAAATACAAAAGAAAATGATAGAAAATTCAAAAAAAAATTGTTTTCAGATTCTTGTATGTTATGCAACCTACTATTCGGAGAAACTAAGAAATTCGAATTTTCACTTTTTTGCAATTTTTTTTTAAAAATGGTAAAACCGCAATAACTTTTGCATACGACGTCGGAAAAAAACGTATAATATATCAAAAAAAATCCTGGAAAAAAGTTTTAGAGGCCACCATATAGAAGGCGCCGGTGTGGGAACAGCCTCCCCAAATAGAGGATGCACTGTCGACGCCACCCATACAACACAACAGTGCCGGCGATCCTGCTGTCGACTATTTGGAGGATCCGGTGGAGATGCTCTTACGTCTCAAAAAGATGCCTGTGCAGCGTGTGTAAAGCGCAGGGAGCGCCTCGCTGCATTGCTACTAGGCTAGCTAGCTAGATCGATTGCGTTGGACATACTCTAGAGGCGGTCAGCGGCCATGGGAGCGGCGACGTGCTGGCTTAGGCTACTCTAGGACGGGACGTGGGGCAGAAGGGAACGCGGGCGACAAAACTAGAGAGCGCGCGCGTGCATGCCTTCAGATCGAACCGGCTGTAGCTAAGTAGACTTTTCCAAACCAAAATCTTGTTTCGTGGATTGTCTTTGCTCGTCGAATCGCTTCAGAGGTGTACTGTTTTCCGGCCGGCCGACGTGAGCTAGCTGAAATCGATCAAGCTTGTGTGCTTAGCTAGGAAAAGTCTGGTAGCGGTGCGCACCCGTATCGTGGACGTTAATTTTCTCTAGAGATTCGAGAACTTGGTCGGCGTCTGTAGCATGCACAGGTTAGCAGCATAGGGTTGACTAAACGGTTCACGTGATGCTTTGTCCATGCAAGGAAAACAGGGAAATAGCCACAACAACTGTAGCGTGAACATTTATCCTACATTAGCAATTTGTGCGCAGAGGAGGGAGTCAGAATCTCATTTCTTTTCGTCAGCAAGGGAGATCCAAGGTCATGCAGCATCTCAGCCAGATTAAAAAGTCACAGAGCATACGACCATTATAAATTTAAACAAATAAAGAATACTTTGCATGCAGCTATAACTGTAAACACTAGTCTCTCTCGTCCTTCAAAAAGTAAAACACACTCTCTCTCATACACTCGTGCACATTTATTTTTCGAAATGATGCACCGTGCACATGCGTGCACTGGTCTCTTCACACTCTCTCTCCAAACTCTCTCCAAAAATCTGTTGCTCTCTCTCACCGAAATTTTCTCTCTCTTTCAGGTCTCTCTCATAGAGTCACAGCACTCTATCCCAAATCTCACCGAATCTCCTCTCTCTCCTTCACTCTCTCAAGATGCATGCATCACAAGTTCTTCTCTCTCTATGATGGACTGCTATTCTACTGTAGCTACCGCTGAACAGGCACTACTAAATGTTGGAGGGTGTATGGTACAGGTGAGCGGTGCGATGGCAAGAAGTGCCAAAACCTGCTACGATGGGACTGCCAGTTTACTATAGCTAATCTGTGAACACACCCAGAATTTGCTAATGGAGGGGTGTACAGTGCGGGTGCGCAACGCCCACCTGCTCCAAAAATCCAGCCTCTGCTAGCTAGCTTGGCACGTATGTTGCGCGCCGGAAGCCCAACAGTTGATGCCTAACCTAACGCTGGCGTGCGCACGTCCGTGTCAGCTAAGGTTTGAGACGTCCTCGCCAGCCCCATCAAGTTCGGCGCACAGCGGCTCCGCATGGCGACGGGCCAGGGCGACGAGTACGCCCCACTAGTAGAAAAAGAGGCTTCCATCCTCCCTCATTAGTCCCGGAAATATTCGAACCGCGACTAAAGGGGCTTTAGTCGCGGTTCGGGAGGCAACCCGCGACTAATGCTCTACCAACCGGGACTAAAGGGCGGTGGAGGGACGCGGCCGGCTGAAAAACCTTTAGTCGCGGTTGGGGACACCAACCGCGACTAAAGGGTACCCCTTTAGTCCCGGTTGGTGTCCCTAACCGCGACTAAAGGTTTTCCGAGTTTTTTTTTACTCCCACACACCCTGCACCCCCCCCCGTGGATCGCCTTTTTTTGGTTTGTAAAATACAAAAGAAAATGATAGAAAATTCAAAAAAAAATTGTTTTCAGATTCTTGTATGTTATGCAACCTACTATTCGGAGAAATTAAGAAATTCTAATTTTCACTTTTTTGCAAAAAAAGTTTAAAAAATGGTAAAACCGCAATAACTTTTGCATACGACGTCGGAAAAAAACGTATAATATATCAAAAAAATCCTGGAAAAAAGTTTTAGAGGCCACCATATAGAAGGCGCCGGTGTGGGAACAGCCTCCCCAAATAGAGGATGCACTGTCGACTCCACCAATACAACACAACAGTGCCGGCGATCCTGCTGTCGACTATTTGGAGGATCCGGTGGAGATGCTCTTACGTCTCAAAAAGATGCCTGTGCAGCGTGTGTAAAGCGCAGTGAGCGCCTCGCTGCATTGCTACTAGGCTAGCTAGCTAGATCGATTGCGTTGGACATACTCTAGAGGCGGTCAGCGGCCATGGGAGCGGCGACGTGCTGGCTTAGGCTACTCTAGGACGGGACGTGGGGCAGAAGGGAACACGGGCGACAGAACTAGAGAGCGCGCGCGTGCATGCCTTCAGATCGAACCGGCTGTAGCTAAGTAGACTTTTCCAAACCAAAATCTTGTTTCGTGGATTGTCTTTGCTCGTCGAATCGCTTCAGAGGTGTACTATTTTCCGGCCGGCCGACGTGAGCTAGCTGAAATCGATCAAGCTTGTGTGCTTAGCTAGGAAAAGTGTGGTAGCGGTGCGCACCCGTATCGTGGACGTTAATTTTCTCTAGAGATTCGAGAACTTGGTCGGCGTCTGTAGCATGCCCAGGTTAGCAGCATAGGGTTGACTAAACGGTTCACGTGATGCTTTGTCCATGCAAGGAAAACAGGGAAAAAGCCACAACAACTGTAGCGTGAACAGTTATCCTACATTAGCAATTTGTGCGCAGAGGAGGGAGTCGAATCTCATTTCTTTTCGTCGGCAAGGGAGATCCAAGGTCATGCAGCATCTCAGCCAGATTAAAAAGTCATAGAGCATACGACCATTATAAATTTAAACAAATAAAGAATACTTTGCATGCAGCTATAACTCGTAAACACTAGTCTCTCTCTCCTTCAAAAAGTAAAACACACTCTCTCTCATACACTGTGCACATTTATTTTTCGAAATGATGCACTGTGCACATGCGAGCACTGGTCTCTTCACACTCTCTCTCCAAACTCTCTCCAAAAATCTGTTGCTCTCTCTCACCGAAATTTTCTCTCTCTTTCAGGTCTCTCTCATAGAGTCACAACACTCTATCCCAAATCTCACCGAATCTCCTCTCTCTCCTTCACTCTCACAAGATGCATGCAGCACAAGTTCTTCTCTCTCTATGATGGACTGCTATTCTACTGTAGCTACCGCTGAACAGGCACTACTAAATGATGGAGGGTGTATGGTACAGGTGCGCGGTGCGATGGCAAGAAGTGCCAAAACCTGCTACGATGGGACTGCCGGTTTACTATAGCTAATGTGTGAACACACCCGGAATTTGCTAATGGAGGGGTGTACGGTGCGGGTGCGCAACGCCCACCTGCTCCAAAAATCCAGCCTCTCGCTTAGCTAGCTTGGCACGTATGTTGCGCGCCGGAAGCCCAACAGTTGATGCCTAACCTAACGCCGGCGTGCGCACGTCCGTGTCGGCTAAGGTTTGAGACGTCCTCGCCAGCCCCATCAAGTTCGGCGCACGGGGCTCCGCATGGCGACGGGCCGGGCGACGAGTACGCCCCACTAGTAGAAAAAGAGGCTTCCATCCTCCCTCATTAGTCCCGAAAATATTCGAACCGCGACTAAAGGGGGATTTAGTCGCGGTTCGGGAGGCAACCCGCGACTAATGCTCTACCAACCGGGAGTAAAGGGCGGTGGAGGGACGCGGCCGGCTGAAAAACCTTTAGTCGTGGTTGGGGACACCAACCGCGACTAAAGGGTACCCCGTTAGTCCCGGTTGGTGTCCCTAACCGCGACTAAAGGTTTTCCGAGTTTTTTTTTACTCCCACGCACCCTGCACCCCCCCCCCGTGGATCGCCTTTTTTTGGTTTGTAAAATACAAAAGAAAATGATAGAAAATTCAAAAAAAAATTGTTTTCAAATTCTTGTATGTTATGCAACCTACTATTCGGAGAAATTAAGAAATTCTAATTTTCACTTTTTTTGCAAAAAAAGTTTAAAAAATGGTAAAACCGCAATAACTTTTGCATACGACGTCGGAAAAAAACGTATAATATATCAAAAAAATCCTGGAAAAAAGTTTTAGAGGCCACCATATAGAAGGCGCCGGTGTGGGAACAGCCTCCCCAAATAGAGGATGCACTGTCGACTCCACCCATACAACACAACAGTGCCGGCGATCCTGCTGTCGACTATTTGGAGGATCCGGTGGAGATGCTCTTACGTCTCAAAAAGATGCCTGTGCAGCGTGTATAAAGCGCAGTGAGCGCCTCGCTGCATTGCTACTAGGCTAGCTAGCTAGATCGATTGCGTTGGACATACTCTAGAGGCGGTCAGCGGCCATGGGAGCGGCGACGTGCTGGCTTAGGCTACTCTAGGACGGGACGCGGGGCAGAAGGGAACGCGGGCGACAGAACTAGAGAGCGCGCGCGTGCATGCTTTCAGATCGAACCGGCTGTAGCTAAGTAGACTTTTCCAAACCAAAATCTTGTTTCGTGGATTGTCTTTGCTCGTCGAATCGCTTCAGAGGTGTACTGTTTTCCGGCCGGCCGACGTGAGCTAGCTGAAATCGATCAAGCTTGTGTGCTTAGCTAGGAAAAGTGTGGTAGCGGTGCGCACCCGTATCGTGGACGTTAATTTTCTCTAGAGATTCGAGAACTTGGTCGGCGTCTGTAGCATGCACAGGTTAGCAGCATAGGGTTGACTAAACGGTTCACGTGATGCTTTGTCCATGCAAGGAAAACAGGGAAAAGCCACAACAACTGTAGCGTGAACAGTTATCCTACATTAGCAATTTGTGCGCAGAGGAGGGAGTCAGAATCTCATTTCTTTTCGTCAGCAAGGGAGATCCAAGGTCATGCAGCATCTCAGCCAGATTAAAAAGTCACAGAGCATACGACCATTATAAATTTAAACAAATAAAGAATACTTTGCATGCAGCTATAACTGTAAACACTAGTCTCTCTCTCCTTCAAAAAGTAAAACACACTCTCTCTCATACACTGTGCACATTTATTTTTCGAAATGATGCACTGTGCACATGCGTGCACTGGTCTCTTCACACTCTCTCTCCAAACTCTCTCCAAAAATCTGTTGCTCTCTCTCACCGAAATTTTCTCTCTCTTTCAGGTCTCTCTCATAGAGTCACAACACTCTATCCCAAATCTCACCGAATCTCCTCTCTCTCCTTCACTCTCTCAAGATGCATGCAGCACAAGTTCTTCTCTCTCTATGATGGACTGCTATTCTACTGTAGCTACCGCTGAACAGGCACTACTAAATGATGGAGGGTGTATGGTACAGGTGCGCGGTGCGATGGCAAGAAGTGCCAAAACCTGCTACGATGGGACTGCCAGTTTACTATAGCTAATGTGTGAACACACCCAGAATTTGCTAATGGAGGGGTGTACGGTGCGGGTGCGCAACGCCCACCTGCTCCAAAAATCCAGCCTCTGCTTAGCTAGCTTGGCACGTATGTTGCGCGCCGGAAGCCCAACAGTTGATGCCTAACCTAACGCTGGCGTGCGCACGTCCGTGTCAGCTAAGGTTTGAGACGTCCTCGCCAGCCCCATCAAGTTCGGCGCACAGGGCTCCGCATGGCGACGGGCCAGGGCGACGAGTACGCCCCACTAGTAGAAAAAGAGGCTTCCATCCTCCCTCATTAGTCCCGAAAATATTCGAACCGCGACTAAAGGGGGATTTAGTCGCGGTTCGGGAGGCAACCCGCGACTAATGCTCTACCAACCGGGACTAAAGGGCGGTGGAGGGACGCGGCCGTCTGAAAAACCTTTAGTCGCGGTTGGGGACACCAACCGGGACTAAAGGGAGTTTTTTTTTACTCCCACGCACCCTGCACCCCCCCTAGTGGATCGCCTTTTTTTGGTTTGTAAAATACAAAAGAAAATGATAGAAAATTCAAAAAAAAATTGTTTTCAAATTCTTGTATGTTATGCAACCTACTATTCGGAGAAATTAAGAAATTCTAATTTTCACTTTTTTTGCCAAAAAAGTTTAAAAAATGGTAAAACCGCAATAACTTTTGCATACGACGTCGTTAAAAAACGTATAATATATCAAAAAAATCCTGGAAAAAAGTTTTAGAGGCCACCATATAGAAGGCGCCGGTGTGGGAACAGCCTCCCCAAATAGAGGATGCACTGTCGACTCCACCCATACAACACAACAGTGCCGGCGATCCTGCTGTCGACTATTTGGAGGATCCGGTGGAGATGCTCTTACGTCTCAAAAAGATGCCTGTGCAGCGTGTGTAAAGCGCAGTGAGCGCCTCGCTGCATTGCTACTAGGCTAGCTAGCTAGATCGATTGCGTTGGACATACTCTAGAGGCGGTCAGCGGCCATGGGAGCGGCGACGTGCTGGCTTAGGCTACTCTAGGACGGGACGTGGGGCAGAAGGGAACGCGGGCGACAGAACTAGAGAGCGCGCGCGTGCATGCCTTCAGATCGAACCGGCTGTAGCTAAGTAGACTTTTCCAAACCAAAATCTTGTTTCGTGGATTGTCTTTGCTCGTCGAATCGCTTCAGAGGTGTACTGTTTTCCGGCCGGCCGACGTGAGCTAGCTGAAATCGATCAAGCTTGTGTGCTTAGCTAGGAAAAGTGTGGTAGCGGTGCGCACCCGTATCGTGGACGTTAATTTTCTCTAGAGATTCGAGAACTTGGTCGGCGTCTGTAGCATGCACAGGTTAGCAGCATAGGGTTGACTAAACGGTTCACGTGATGCTTTGTCCATGCAAGGAAAACAGGGAAAAAGCCACAACAACTGTAGCGTGAACAGTTATCCTACATTAGCAATTTGTGCGCAGAGGAGGGAGTCAGAATCTCATTTCTTTTCGTCAGCAAGGGAGATCCAAGGTCATGCAGCATCTCAGCCAGATTAAAAAGTCACAGAGCATACGACCATTATAAATTTAAACAAATAAAGAATACTTTGCATGTAGCTATAACTGTAAACACTAGTCTCTCTGTCCTTCAAAAAGTAAAACACACTCTCTCTCATACACTGTGCACATTTATTTTTCGAAATGATGCACTGTGCACATGCGTGCACTGGTCTCTTCACACTCTCTCTCCAAACTCTCTCCAAAAATCTGTTGCTCTCTCTCAC
The DNA here is from genome assembly GCF_022539505.1 of Lolium rigidum. Lineage (NCBI taxonomy): Eukaryota > Viridiplantae > Streptophyta > Magnoliopsida > Poales > Poaceae > Lolium > Lolium rigidum. The sequence goes on along the minus strand of NC_061514.1, from coordinate 29,295,803 downwards.
CGAAATTTTCTCTCTCTTTCAGGTCTCTCTCATAGAGTCACAGCACTCTATCCCAAATCTCACCGAATCTCCTCTCTCTCCTTCACTCTCTCAAGATGCATGCAGCACAAGTTCTTCTCTCTCTATGATGGACTGCTATTCTACTGTAGCTACCGCTGAACAGGCACTACTAAATGATGGAGGGTGTATGGTACAGGTGCGCGGTGCGATGGCAAGAAGTGCCAAAACCTGCTACGATGGGACTGCCAGTTTACTATAGCTAATGTGTGAACACACCCAGAATTTGCTAATGGAGGGGTGTACAGTGCGGGTGCGCAACGCCCACCTGCTCCAAAAATCCAGCCTCTGCTTAGCTAGCTTGGCACGTATGTTGCGCGCCGGAAGCCCAACAGTTGATGCCTAACCTAACGCTGGCGTGCGCACGTCCGTGTCAGCTAAGGTTTGAGACGTCCTCGCCAGCCCCATCAAGTTCGGCGCACAGCGGCTCCGCATGGCGACGGGCCAGGGCGACGAGTACGCCCCACTAGTAGAAAAAGAGGCTTCCATCGTCCCTCGTTAATCCCGGAAATATTCTAACCGCGACTAAAACCGGCGCCGGCCCCTCCCGGCAGGCCAGCACGGCCTCCGCAGCTTCGTCGGGCGCGGCGGCGGCTGCTCCTAATAAGGTGCCCCCGCCTCCCCGCAAGGTAACCACGCTCTCCCCGCTCCGCCGTCTCTTCGGCATTAACGCATACACCTCACACGCGCCCTCTGCTCTTCTCTGAGATCCTCCCCGAGCTGTTTCTCTCTAGCAATGCTAGGTCGCGGAGCGTGGAGCAATGGCTTTTTGCGTGCCTGCTATATTTAGCGTGTTTGGGTTGTGCCTGCTGCTGCTGCCTGCTAGTGCTACCACGCTGCGTTCTTGCTCTGGTCCATGTTCTTCTGCCATCTTTGCATCTCAAATTGCATCTTTTCAGAAAAATACTAATCTTTTTGTAACTTTTGGTAGCACGATCTCTTATTTGCACTCTGTCTCAGCATGATGTAATACGAACAAAAAACCTGACTCCTACTGTTCCTGTAGATACTCTTGAGAATACGATAACAATGCTGACTTGCAACTTCTGTTTTCTAATTTTTAAAAGTGCATTGATGAATAGTTGCTTGCGGGGGATCTTACGACTGATCGATCCATCGGGACTGAATTGATCATATCATTATCAGAATACTAACTTTCAACCTTTCTGTTTATTGAAAACATTGCATGGATGAATTAGCTGTGAAGGATCCTATGAAAGATTGATCGGGACTGAATCGATCATACTGTTGCTACAGTCATTATGCGTCCCTTGACCCTCCTTTTGTCAATACTTCATTAACTAACTAGTCCTTGTTTTTCCTTGTTGATTTGGCAGGGTAGGCTTTTGACCGGGGCCATGATAGGGCTGACTATTGCTGGAGGTGCTTACTTGAGTACTACCGACGAGGCCACACTTTGGTACATGATACTAAGTTCTTAGACCTTAATTTCTGACACTAAATCTAGTTACATCAAAATAGCATGGAAATACCCCATAGGCGCTTGAAATTGCCACCAGTTGGGATTCGGCCACCTGCCTATTTCTACTGTTTTTTTACAACTATCAACCACGAGCCTATTCACTAACGTATATGCCCTTTGTGATCATGCAGTGGCTGGATATTCAAATCAACAGAGCTAGTGAATCCACTTTTTGCACTGCTAGATGCAGAGTTTGCTCATCGTTTGGCTGTTACTGCTGCTGCTCATGGATTTGTTCCAAAAGAAAAGAGACCTGATCCACCAGTTCTTGGACTAGAGGTCTGGGGCAGGAACTTTACAAATCCAATTGGTCTTGCTGCTGGTTTCGATAAAAATGCCGACGCCGTTGAGGGTTTATTGGGTCTTGGATTTGGCTTTGTGGAAGTTGGCTCTGTGACACCACAGCCTCAAGAGGGAAATCCCAAGCCTCGGATATTCAGATTGAAAGAGCATGGGTAAGAAGTCATATACTGTTTTTGGTATTCAAACTGTTTGGGTCATTCAAAATCATGGAAACACAAGTAAAATTCTACTTGACGGTTTCTTATAATGGCGTTTTCTTGCCTTCTCTTCAGTGCTGTAATCAATCGCTGCGGGTTCAACAGTGAAGGAATTGTAGTAGTCGCTAAGCGTCTTGGGGCACAACATGGTAAGCGGAAGATGGAGGAAACTTCAAGCTATCCTTCATCAACCAGTAATGTAAAGCAGGGAGGGAAAGCAGGACCTGGAATTCTGGGTGTCAATCTTGGCAAGAATAAGACTAGTGAAGATGCTGCTGCTGACTATGTTCAAGGAGTTCATTCGTTGTCGCAGTATGCTGATTACCTGGTATCCGTCTATTGATCTTACAAGATAACTTAACATCATGCGTTTGGTACTTTCAGTTTCATGTGCACCATAGATTCAGATCGTTATGATTGTTACAGTAAGCAACTTTGCATTCATTCATGTTGATCTATTCTCATCTAACATGGCCCATCAAATGATCAAAGAGAGAAAGAAACATCATTATTGGAGAACTGTTTGCTTAAGAACAAAGTGTATTCATTTCTTGAATGGTTTGTTGTCAGTGCACAATGGAGAAATGAAGGGCTTATTTTGTGAAACTGTGTACTTTGCTTGTTATTATCTGCCAAAGCACATCACTACTTATTGAAATTAGGGACTATGGTCTGAGGAAAAACATTTGATTATTTTATTCTCTGCTTCTTAAATAAATGTTCACAGTGGTTTCTTGCTCTTAATGCAGGTCATTAATATCTCTTCCCCAAATACTCCAGGCCTTCGGGACTTGCAAGGTAGAAAGCAACTGAGGGAACTTGTGAAGAAGGTTTGTAATCCTTTTAATTGAACTGGATAGTTTTCTTCATTTGCATGGGAAATTAGTATGACCTACACTGGATGTGCAGGTGCATGATGCACGGGATGAGATGCAGTGGGCTGAAGATGGTCCACCACCATTGCTTGTGAAGATTGCACCGGACTTGTCGAAGGAGGACCTTGAGGACATTGCTGCGGTACCATACTGGACTTTGCTTTGTTTTTCATGCTCATCGGCTATTGGTTGTGTTTTTCTTATGCTTTTCTTATTGTTGTCCAGGTTGCTCTTTCTTCCAAGTTGGATGGCCTGGTAGGTGGACAGTTCTTCCGTGACCATTTTTACGTGGCACTTTACTGAATATCATAATCCTTTTTAAATTCTGCACAAATATGTATTTCCCTCTCCATGTTGTTTCGCTAATGTTTGCTTATTCTGTACCGACATTGTTAACGACACAGATTATATCGAACACAACAATTGCAAGGCCACCTCCTGCAGAAACACATCCACTAGCTCAAGAAGCCGGTGGATTAAGCGGGAAGCCTCTATTTGATTCATCTACTCGCGTCCTCAAGGAGATGTATATCCTTACAGGGGTGTGTGTTTTTATCCGTTTGCTTACTTCAGTATGCCATATCTATTTACTTCAGCACATCTTCCATCCTGGTTATTGCATTTTGAGTGCCGCTGTTTCTTTGTCTCCTAATTCTTGTTCACTAACAATTCTTGCATATATTGCAGGGCACTATTCCCCTCATAGGCTGTGGTGGTGTAACTAGGTAATGCAATTTCTGTCTGTCTTTACCTCGACGATGCTTTGCACTTTTAACACAAAAAATATTCAATCGATTTCTGCAGTGGTAAGGATGCGTACAAGAAGATACGTTCTGGAGCTACACTTGTTCAACTTTACACTGCCCTTGCCTATGGTGGTCCAGCTCTCATCCCAAGAATAAAGGTGATTAGTCAAACACATTTGGTATTTGTTTTTTAAGCTTGCAAGTTGCAGCTTTTTTTTTTGCCTCAATTGCAATGTATCACTGTTCGCAAAAAATGATCGAACCATCCAGAGTAAAATGTTCATTATAGTCGCTTATATATAATATTTGACACTTTCGTTCAACAGGCTGAGCTAGCAGAATGTCTGGAAAGAGACGGTTTCAAATCGGTCCAGCAAGCAGTGGGAGCAGATTGCAAGCCCAAGAAGGCCTGAACAACCACCAACGCCATTTGATTTTCGTCAAGATGCTAGCAAAGTTTTCCATAACCCATGCTTGTCCTACTTATTCGGATGCTACTTGAAAAGAGAAACCAAGTCTGAAACTATTTTGAGGGTGTGGTACTAATTATATATTTAGCCTGTAGTAAGGAGTGGTCGAATCACGGGCGCCCGTATCCCATCTCTCTTGTTTTGCTTCTAAGCGAAGCTGTACAAGAAATTTTTGGTTAACTTATGTGTATATCTCCAGGCTTCTGTGAAAACAACGGTTCCAGAATTCTATGGTATCCTGAAGCTGCATTTTGCATCTCGTTTTTGTTTCTGATTTGATTCTAAGCTGAACGAATACTTTGCTCCTGTTGTTGGGTTGAAATTCGGTGTGTGTCATAGTTATAATTCTGGGGATCATTCCTATGCAAGATGTAGCGTTTGTCTGAAAAAACTTTTGAAGTCCCGAAGAAAGCACCATTGCTTGTGCTCCTATGGACAACCGATCTGTGACACCAACATTCTCCCCTGCTGAAGGTGACCCTGGTGGAGTAGCCTGCTCCAAGGGATAATCTGCCGACAGAGTAAAGTAACTATGCTCGGTTCCATCTGCTGGGAAAAGGCTTTGGCGATTGAGATTATGGAAACCATAAGACTGGGCCATTTCACCGAACATCTCTTGGGCGACAGAAGCAGTGGCCGCACTAGAGGACACTGAAGGTGCAGATGCAACCGTCGTCATGCTTCCGGATGATGGTGTAAAACACACAGCTGGTATCAAGGTAGTGGTGGTACTTGACAATGGCAAGGGTGGTTTGGAGAGCTCGGCTTGCAGTGAATCAAACGAACGCTGTGATTGAGCTTGATGCTCATCCAAGGGAGCTTCCGTGTGTGCATGTGCTTCTGATGACGGCGTGGTTGTAGGAGCGTTGGTGGATGCAGAATGTGGGTAAAGAGAGTTTCTGTAAAGCAATTTCGGTGTGGGTGTGATGGATAGTATGGTGGGAAAATAAGGAGAAGAGTGATAGCACGGTTGAAGTATGAGCAAACTCTAGGATGATCTTGTGGAGCGTAGGTGCGGTTTGACGCCGTATCAAACACCTGTGATGTTCTGTCAAACATCTGACGGTTGTTGCCTGGTGCTAATCTTTCATCGAACACCTGGTGGGCACCTAGCCACTGGCATGCAAACGAGAATGCAGCCGAAGGAGGAATGTGTTGTTGCTGCCCATTCCAGGAGTGCTGGCTCGTCAATGATCCAAAATCACCACAATACTCCAAGCAGATATCCTATTCTCCCTGCCTTTTCTGGATACAAAAGATGAGCACGTACTCACCGAATTCCTTGTTGATGAATAGCAGACTATGCAGCCCTGGGAGATGGTAAAGCTCAAGCCTTTGTATGGGGGGCAATCACGGAAAAGTCCGGTTTGATCCTGGGTGCATGTGAACCCTAGTTGGAAATGCATTTTTTAAATATTAAAAAATTCTGAAATAAAAATATCCGGGTACGTACGCATGTTCCATGTGTGCGTAGAAAGTTTTCGCGGAGAAACCACTTTTTTATTTCAGAATCTAAAAAAGACAAAATACGTCACATATATACTGCTATATAGCCCTGTAAAATTTCACTTTTTTGCCGAGACAAAATAAAAGGTTTTTTCGTCACGAAACTCATATCCAGGGCACATATTTGAGATCATCTGGGAAATCATTTTATGTTTCGATTTTTAAAACATGTTTTGACATCATAAACGGAACTTTTCAAAAAGTGGGTTCACATGCCCCCATGTTCCATATATGCAGTCTCGGGCAATCACTGACGTTACATGCCTGTTGTTTACACGCAAGATGAGAGATTGGGGTTGCTGGAATCAAGGGAATTTGAAGCTGCAAGGAGGGAGTTGCGGTGGAGGCGCTGGGGCCTGCTTTGAGGAGGACGACTAGTAGACATTAGTGGAGGCGCTTGGGGTGGAAGTTGAGGAGCGTGGCGGCGGAGGTGGATGAGCGGCTCTCCCAATTTGGAAGAGATTTGGGTGGAGAACTGTGATTTGGATCGCCGTCGGGATCTGTACCTTATTGTGTGGTGCTCTGTTATCAGCAGCGGACAAGAATGTAGCACCATACAAAACCCTAAAAGATGAGGATCAGGCGAAGTGGAAGTACAAAAGAAATTGGGGGAAAGAGAAGAGGCTGGGCACACACTCCAGTATAATAATAATAAAGCCAAGTAATCTCAACAAATAGTTTGTAGCATCGATTACACACACGAGTGACAAGAGAAACTAAACTCAACTGCAACTGCAACTGCAACTGGACAAGAAAAGGGAACCATAAAGGACAAGGGCACCCAACGAGTGTCCGCATAAGTTAATTGATGCTAGAGTAGTACTTCCCTATTTACAGTCCTTGCTAGAGTAGATGATTAGGCGGAGGAGCAAGAGCTGCACCGGGACACCGTGGCGGACGAGCACTCGACGTCCATGGAGTGGTCATCAAGGCGACGACGGCACCTGCAGGCCACGATGAGCGCCGCGATGGCGCTCAGGATGGCGGCGACGGCGGATACCACGGTGGTGATGGTCATGCCAGTGTTGCCGCCGCGGCTGCTGCTGTTGCTGTTGGAGTCGTCCGTCAACCAGGGGCACGGGCGCGGCGGCTGGCACGCCGGGCACGCGGGGCCACCCCATAGGGCGGGGCAGAGGGGCGCTCGCCCTAGGCCTCAACAGTTAGGACCCTAGTCCAAGATTTGTTTGTACACTTACTACACTTATATTTATACTCTTTAGGCCATAGAGTTTGGAATAATTCTAGAAAATATAGAAGGTTGAAGTTGTAGCTTAATGAGTAAATCGTGCCTATACTCCAACTCCTTCTCTAACGTGCAAAATAACACGGACCCTCATAATTTTTTGTCTGATTATTTCTATTTCTCGCAAACAATACACATGTACACAAGTAGCTATTGGTAGAAATAATAATCATCGTATATGTATATGTAGGATAACGTTGCATAGAAAACAAAAAATTTCCTACCGTGAACACGCAATCCAAGCCAAGATGCAATCTAGAAGACGGTAGCAACGAGGGGATTATCGAGTCTCACCCTTGAAGAGATTCCAAAGCCTACAAGATGAGGCTCCTGTTGCTGCGGTAGACGTTCACTTGCCGCTTGCAAAAGCGCGTAGAAGATCTTGATCACCGGCGCCACGAACGGGCAGCACCTCCGTACTCGGTCACACGTTCGGTTGTTGATGAAGACGACGTCCACCTCCCGTTCCAGCGGGCAGCGGAAGTAGTAGCTCCTCTTGAATCCGAAAGCACGACGGCGTGGTGTCGATGGTGGTGGAGAACTCCGGCGGAGCTTCGCTAAAGCACGCGGGAGCTATGGAGGAGAAGGGGGCGGCTAGGGTTTGGGAGGGGGTGGCCGGCCACTTAGGGGGTGCGGCCAGCTTGTGGTCTTCGGGTGTGGCCGGCCCCCTCCCCTTGGCCCCTCATTATATAGGTGGAAGACCCAAGTGTTGGACTACAAGTCTCCGAATAAGACCCGAACCAAAAACCTTCCATGTGATAGGGAAACCTACCCAAGGTGGGAATCCCACTTGGGGTGGGATTCCCCCCTTCCATGTGGGGGGGTGGCCGGCCCCCATAGGGGGAGTCCACTTGGGACTCCTCCCCCTCTAGGGTTGGCCGGCCATGGAGGTGGAGTCCCTCCCGGACTCCACCTTCCTTGGTGGTTTCTTCCGGACTTTTCTAGAACCTTCTAGAACCTTCCATAGAACCTTCCGCATCATTTTAAATCACATAAAATGACATCCTATATATGAATCTTATTCTCCGGACCATTCCGGAACTCCTCGTGATGTCCGGGATCTCATCCGGGACTCCGAACAAATATTCGAACTCCATTCCATATTCAAGTTCTACCATTTCAACATCCAACTTTAAGTGTGTCACCCTACGGTTTGCGAACTATGCGGACATGGTTGAGTACTTACTCCGACCAATAACTAATAGCGGGATCTGGAGATCCATAATAGCTCCCACATATTCAACGATGACTTTAGTGATCGAATGAACCATACACATACGATACCAATTCCCTTTGTCACGCGATATTTTACTTGTCCGTGGTTTGATCATCGGTATCACTTTATACCTTGTTCAACCTCGTCTCCTGACAAGTACTCTTTACTCGTACCGTGGTATGTGGTCTCTTATGAACTTATTCATATGCTTGCAAGACATTAGACGACATTCCACCGAGAGGGCCCAGAGTATATCTATCCGTCATTGGGATGGACAAATCCCACCGTTGATCCATATGCCTCAACTCATACTTTCCGGATACTTAATCCCACCTTTATAACCACCCATTTACGCAAGTGGCGTTTGGTGTAATCAAAGTACCTTTCCGGTATAAGTGATTTACATGATCTCATGGTCATAAGGACTAGGTAACTATGTATCGAAAGCTTATAGCAAATAACTTAATGACGAGATCTTATGCTACGCTTAATTGGGTGTGTCCATTACATCATTAATACAATGATATAACCTTGTTATTAATAACATCCAATGTTCATGATTATGAAACTAATCATCCATTAATCAACAAGCTAGTTAAGAGGCATACTAGGGACTCTTTGTTGTTTACATATCACACATGTATCAATGTTTCGGTTAATACAATTATAGCATGGTATATAAACATTTATCATAAACATAAAGATATATATAATAACCATTTTATTATTGCCTCTTGGGCATATCTCCAACAGTCTCCCACTTGCACTAGAGTCAATAATCTAGATTACATTGTAAGGAACCTAACACCCATGACATTCTGGTGTTGGTCATGCTTTGCCCTAGGGAGAGCTTTAGTCAACGGATCTGCTACATTCAGATCGGTGTGTACTTTGCAAATCTTTACTTCTCCATCTTCGATGTACTTGCGAATCGAATGATAACGCAGCTTGATATGCTTCAGCCTCTTGTGTGACCTTGGTTCTTGTGCATTGGCGATGGCACCCATGTTGTCACAAGTATATGACTAGTGGGTCCAATGCACTAGGAACCACACCGAGCTCTACAATGAACCTCTTCATCCATACCGCTTCGATGAAGCCTCGAAGCCGCTATGTACTCCGATTCTATTGAAGACTTCGCCACCGTGCACTCGCTTTGAGCTTGCCCAGCCTATCTGCAGCACCATTCAATATAAACACGTACCCGGACCGTGACTTAGAGTCATCAGGATCGGTGTTCCAACTTGCATCGGTGTAACTTGTTACAACGAGCTCTTGGTCACCTCCATAACAAAGAAACATATCCTTAGTTCTTTTCAAGTACTTCAGGATATTCTTGACCGCTGTCCAGATGTTCCATTCCTAGATCACTTTGATATCTCGCTAGTCAAACTAACAACATGCGCTATATCCGGTCTTGTACATAGCATGGCATACATAATAGAGCCTACCGCCGAAGCATAGGGGATCTGATTCATCCTTTCTCTTTCTTCTGCCGTAGCCGGTCCTTGAGTCTTACTCAAGACCTTGCCTGGTAACATAGGTAAAAACCCTTTCTTACTTTCGTCCATTCTAAACTTCTTTAGAATCTTGTCCAGGTATGTACTCTGTGATAGCCCTATTAGGCGTCTTGATCTATCTCTATAAATCTTGATGCCTAATATATACGATGCTTCACCAAGGTCTTTCATTGAAAAACTGTTATTCAAATAACCTTTTACACTGCTTAATAGTTCTATATCATTCCCAATCAATAATATGTCATCTACATATAATATCAGGAATGCTACAGAGCTCCCACTCACTTTCTTGTAAATACAGGCCTCTCCATGGCACTGTATAAACCTGAAATCTTTGATCACCTTATCAAAGCGTCGGTTCGAACTTCTTGATGCTTGCTTCAGTCCATAAATAGAACGCTGAAGTTTGCATACTTTGTCAGCATTTTTAGGATCGACAACTCTTCCTCAATGTCTCCATTAAGGAACGCCGTTTTGACATCCATCTGCCAAATCTCATAATCGAAAAATGCAGCTATTGCTAACAAAATCCTCACAGATTTTAGCTTCGCTACAGGTGAGAAAGTCTCATCGTAGTCAACACCTTGAATTTGTCGGAAACCCTTTGCGACAAGTCGAGCTTTATAGACGAGTAATATTACCATCAGCATCTGTTTTTCTCTTGAAAATCCATTTATTTTCGACAGCCTTGCGGCTATCGGGTAAGTCTACCAAAGTCCATACTTTGTTATCATACATGGATCCCATTTCGGATTTCATGGCTTCTTGCCATTTGTTGGAATCTGGGCTCATCATCGCTTCTTCATACGTCGCAGGGTCCTCATCATTGTTATCTACAATCATGACATTTAGACAAGGATCATACCAATCAGGAGTGGCACGTTCCCTTGTCGATCCGCGAGGTTCGGTAGTTTCCTCGTTCGAAGTTTCATGATCATTATCATTAGCTTCCTCTCGTTGCCGGTGTAGGCGGTACGGTACAACTTCCGGTACTCGCGCTACTCGATCAACGAGTATAGATTCATCAATCTTATCGAGTTCTACTTTTCTTCCAAGTCACTTCTTTAGTGAGAAATTCTTTCTCAAGAAAGGTTCCGTTCTTAGCAACAAAGATTTTGCCTTCGGATCCGTGATAGAAAGTGTACCCTATAGTTTCCTTAGGTATCCTATGAAGACGCATTTCTCCGCTTTGGGTTCTAGCTTGTCCGGTTGTAACTTTTTTACATAGGCTTCGCAACCCCAAACTTTAAGGAACGACAGCTTAGGTTTCTTATTAAACCATAATTCATACGGTGTCGTTTCTACGGATTTTGATGGTGCTCTATTTAAAGTGAATGCGGCTGTCTCTAATGCATAACTCCAAAATGATAATGGCAAATCAGTAAGAGACATCATAGAACGAACCATGTCTAAGAGAGTTCGATTACGACGTTCGGACACACCGTTTCGTTGTGGTGTTCCCGGCGGTGTCAATTGTGAAAGTATTCCGCATTTCTTTAAATGCATGCCAAACTCATAACTCAGATATTCACCTCCGCGATCGGATCGTAGAAATTTAATCTTCTTGTTACGTTGATTTTCTACTTCACTTTGGAATTCCTTAAACTTCTCAAAAGTTTCGTATTTATGTTTCATGAAATAGATATACCCATATCTACTCAGATCATCCGTGAAGGTTAGAACATAACGATAACCACCGCGCGATGCTACGCTCATTGGTCCGCACACATCGGTATGTATGATTTCCAATAAGTCAGTAGCTCGCTCCATCATACCAGAAAATGGAGTCTTAGTCATTTTTCCCATCAGACATGCTTCGCATCTATCAAGTGACTCAAAGTCAAGTGATTCAAGTAATCCATCAGTATGGAGTTTCTTCATGCGTTTCACTCCAATATGACCAAGATGACAGTGCCACATATAAGTAGAATTATCATTCAATTTAATTCGCTTAGCATCAATGTTATGTATATGCGTATCACTACTATCGATATCTAACAGAAATAAGCCATTCTTTTCAGGTGCTCGACCATAAAAGATATTATTCATAAAAATAGAACAACCATTATTCTCAGACTTGATGCTCATGCTCAACGCGGGTACAAAATAACAATTATTTAGGCTTAAAACTAATCCCGAAGGTAGATGTAGAGGAAGTGTGCCAACAGCGATCACATCGACTTTGGATCCATTTCCAACGCGCATCGTCACTTCATCTTTCAGTAGTCTTCGTTTATTCTTTAGTTCCTGTTTCGAGTTACAAATATGAGCAACCGAACCAGTATCAAATACCCAGGTACTAGAACGAGAACCAATGAGATAAACATCTATAACATGTATATCAGATATACCTTCTTTCTTCTTCTTGACAAGGCCGCTCTTCAGATCCGCCAAATACTTGGAGCAATTATGCTTCCAGTGTCCCTTCTCCTTGCGATAATAGCACTCAGACATCGGGCTTAGGGCCGTTCTTAGGTTTCATAGGAGGCGTAGCAGCTTTCTTGCCACCCTTTTTGAATTTTCCCTTAGACTTGCCTTGTTTCTTGAAACTGGTGGTCTTGTTGACCATCAACACTTGGTGCTCTTTCTTGATCTCAATCTCAGCAGCTTTTAGCATGCCAAAGAGTTCAGGTAACTCCTTGTTCATGTTCTGCATATTGTAGTTCATCACAAAGTTCTTGTAACTTGGTGGCAGTGATTGAAGGACATGATTAATCCCCAGTCTGTTAGTGTTATCACCGGAATTTGACCGGATCAGAGGTGGGCCGCGATTAAGATGGGCTTGAAGAATATACCTGGAAGAAATACATGAATCGGCCTGGTATACAAAGTTTGGGCTAGTTTGCCCGTGTATCTGTAAATATAGTAGGATACGTGTCGGTTAGATAGAATTTGGCTCGTGCACGGTTGGGATTACTCCCACGTTAGAAAGTCTACGGACTATAAATATGTATCTAGGGTTATTGAGAAAGACAACAATCACGTTCATCACAAATCAATCTAGGCGCATCGCCAACCCCTTGTTTCGAGGGTTTCTTCCGGTAAGCATCATGCTGCCTAGATCGCATCTTGCGATCTAGGCAAGTACACGTTTATTCGTTGTTCATGCGTTGCTCGTGCTGAAGCCTTGTTGATGGCGAGCAACGTAGTTATCATAGATGTGTTAGGGTTAGCATTGTTTCATCGTATCATATGCTTTCGTCCATGCAACCCTTAGATGTCTAGCCGCCCTTACACCTATCTTAGGTGTAAGGGCGGCACCTCGCTTGATCATTATTTAGTAGATCCGATCCGTTATGATTGCTCCTTGTTCTTCAAGGATTAGTTTAATATCTGCATAGTTAGGCCTTGCAAACGGGTTGAAGGATCCAAGTAGCACGTAGGGTGTAGTTTGCTAGCCCTAGATGAGATGTTCCGGGGATCAACTTCATGTTGGTTTTTAGGCCTTGTCTAGGGTCGGTTTATTATCACCGTGCGTGGCTGCCGGGCTCAATCACGCGTAGGATGTTCCGATTATGTGGTGAAAACCCTAAATCGTCGTAGGTCGTTTTAGCTTTATATTGATCAAGCAGGACCACCATGTGATCGTATACCTCATACGGATCATGGGTGGATCGGCTCCTTGAGCCGATTCACAGGACAACCTGAGAGCCGATCGAGGCTCGTATTTAATGTTTACGTGTATGCCATGCAGAAACTAAGCGAAGCAAATCCATCACCTTCCCGACCAGGTATAGGTCAGGTGGCACGCCCTTGCACCAGCATCGGACGTGCGTGCCGAGGCTTTGCGGGCCGTCGCTCGAGGGACCAGGGCCAGCCGCAGTCCTGGGAGCCTCCCGGCTCTACTGTGTTATCCGTCGCTGCTCGCCGGTGGGTTTCTGACCGCAACACATTCTGGCACGCCCGGTGGGACAGTCTTCGACATCAACTGCATCGCCATCTACATCTGAGATGGCGGAAGGTACTCCAGTCATGTACGAAGATCTGACTGAGGAGCTCAAGAAGAAGTATGACGAGGTCAAAGCTATCCTCGAAGCCGACCTCATCGGCTCTTTCCAGAGAACCCGCTCACACGGCATCAGGTGGAAAGGGTTCTCACCTGAAGGCGCGCTCGATGGAGTGGACCTGTCCGCCCCTTCATAAGAACGCACCAGGTCTCTGCGTCGGAGATTAATTTCATGGTAGCTCATTCGCCGCACCGCCATTCCGAGAGCCCGGTGAACACTTTGGAGCGTGTCGCCCTTCGGGTGATCCAGGAAATCATGAGGCATCAGCACTCTCCGTCAGGACCAGCTCTAGGGACTCACCAAGGAGAGATACCACTCCAGTCCCGACCACCGCTGCCGCTCGCGTTGGCAGCACCAGAAGTGCCGAGTTCACCGGCATACGTCGTCTACAAGATCGGTGGTGACCCTAGTGATTACCAGTTCTTGTATGAGGCGCCTAAGGAGATCCCTCACGGATACACGTGCACATACGTGCCGGACCGCAAGAATCGGGCACTCACGAACCAGACCGCAACAACAGGGACTTCGGAACGAGCAGGAGGAACTTCGGAACAGATCTTGAGAAGCGGACGTGGCTAGCTAAGTATGCCACTCCGACGAACCTCCGGAGCTCAACTCCTGCAGTTGGCTCGGAGCTTGAGAAGCAAGCGTGGCTGGCTAAGTATGCCACTCCGGCGAATCTTCGAGTTCGACTCCTGCAGCCAGCACCGCGGATCAGATCAGTACAATCTTGAGAGACCAGTTCGGCATGGTGCCGAGAAGGAGGGCAATCGGCTATTCCAAGCCGTACCCCAACGAGTACGATTTGATCCCACTACCACCCAAATATCGGCTTCCTGAATTCTCCAAGTTTAGTGGGTCAGATGGCTCCAGTTCAATCGAAAACGTGAGCCGATATTTGTTGCAGCTGGGCACGATCTCAGCATCAGATGAACTACGTGTGAGGTTCTTCGCACAGTCCCTCACAGGATCGGCTTTCGGGTGGTATACATCGCTGCCACCAGACTCAATCCGGACTTGGAAGCAGTTGGAAGAACAGTTCCACATGCAGTATCACTCAGAGGCTTCCGAGGCTGCCATTGCCGATCTAGCACAAGTACGACAGAAGCGCGGAGAAACAGTGTCAGATACATCCAGCGCTTCAGGACCGTTAGGAACCGATGCTATTCGGCTCGTGTGACTAAAAAGAAGCAGTCGAGTTGGCGGTGGTGGGTCTCGCATCACCGATCAAGGATGTGGCCTCCCAAGCGGACTACCCTTCACTGGCGCATATGGTGCAGAAGCTGTCATTATATGAACAGCGCCACCCAGAGGTGTACCAGGATAAATTCAAGCGTGCGGTGGTCCTGGTTGAGGCAGATGAAGATGAAGGCTCGCGGGAGATCAAGAGGTAGCGAGTGGCTGAATGGACTCGCGGGGCAAGCCCCGTGTCCCGCAAATGGGTTAAGCCACAAGGTCCTCCAAGAGGGTTTGACTTCGACGTGACCAAGGCTGAGCAAATTTTCGACCTCTTACTTAAGGAGAAGCAGCTAAAGGTACCCGAAGGCCACAAAATCCCCACGGCGCAGGAGCTGAACGGAAAGCCATACTGCAAGTGGCATAACACGTTCACCCATACCACCAACGACCGCAGGGTGTGGCGTCGGCAGATCCAAATGGCGATAGAACAAGGGCGTCTAATTTTTAGCCGATACGCCATGAAAGTCGACACACACCCCTTCCCCGCCGTTAACATGGTGGAGTGCACTTACCCTGGGAGGTGCCAGCCAGGTTTCTCGTTCAGCATCAACATGGTAGGACCCGGGCACCACTCTGGTAAGGACAGAGACGAGGGCAGCTGCTCTCATAACAAGGACAAAGAGGAAGCCGTTCCACGCGACCGGCTCCGGCACGATGGCAAGCGCTACATCACAGAGGGAGAAGTGAAGAATGTGAGATATCAGCGACCTCTCTCTGATCACCTCCTCAAAAAATACGTGAGTCAGTACGACCAACGCCGACGATATGACAACGGTGACGAAAGAGATCGTCTGGCTAGCAGGGACGCTAGGAGACATCGTCGGCATGATCGCGACGAGGAGAGATATGAGCGCCACGCCAAGGAAAAGTCAAGAGAGCAAGACGACGTGGATAGGCACTGGGACTGTCCCTTCTTCAGACACTGCTGGGATTCAGGAATGAGCCGATTGCCTACAATCGGCAACTGCCCAGAATGTAGACAGAAGAAGAAGGATGCAGGTGATGTGTCCGTGTTCAAACGTCTAGGGCCTCTCCCGCCTCGGAACAAGCACGCTGAGTCCTCTCGGGTGGAAGATCTCGAGGAGTTAGAAGACGATGATGAAGAAGAAGAAGATAAGTACCACCGGCCAAGGTGGTGCCCTGATGGACTCAGCCGTTCCCAAAAGCGTAGGGTTCAGCGACTACGTGGTTTGGAGGAAGCCGAAAGGTTATACCTGCACACGTTAAGGAAGGCGCGACCTGATCTGGCCGCGAAAATTCAGCGAACTCGGACGAAGAAGGTCGGCCACAAAAGAAAGAGTGGCGCCCCGGACAAAGGAAAGCCGATGATGAGACATCGGCTGGCACAAACATGGTGTTCATCCTTCCGGCGGAGTTTAGTGCTCCGAGATTAGACGAAGCACCCGTGGCACAACTTGATCGCGGCCCACGGCCGGTTATCTTTGAGAAGCCACGAGAAAGAAGCTACGTACACCCGAAGTCCCCGTACTTCCGAGGTTATATCAATGGGCAGCCTCGTCAACAAGATGCTGGTGGACACCGGAGCGGCAGTCAACATCATGCCATACTCCATGCTACGTCGGTTGGGACGCTCTAGCTCGGATCTGATCAAGACCAACATTACACTGAGCGATTTCAACGGCCAAGCATCTGAAGCACAAGGTGTTCTGAACGTGGATCTAACCATAGGAAGAAAAACCATCCCTACGACGTTATTTATTGTCGATAGCAAGAGCACCTATGTTGTCCTGCTAGGGAGAGATTGGATCCACGCCAACTGTTGCATTCCATCCACGATGCACCAATGTTTAATACAGTGGGATGGAGATGAAGTAGAGGTCGTCCAAGCAGATGACTCAGCCGAGATTTCAACGGCTGGCATGAACGTTTGGGAGACGACAGGTCAAGAGCCACTCCCAGGCATCACTTTGGACGACTGCGAGCGCATCGATGTGACGAAGGACGGGGTGAGGCTGGTCTTATCCACCGGCCTGACCGTGTAACAAGAGCAAAATCTATGGACGTACGTGGCAAGGCCGATCCTTGTGATCGGCCCCAAGAAATAAAAAGGGATAATCTCGTCTCAAGCATGTCACGTAGTTATACTGAAGCAAGACCAAGATGTAAACCTTCATTGAGCAATTCAATCAACATGGAGGCCGATTCCAGCAATCGGCCAAAATTATCCTCACCATACGTTCTGCCCGTGTTCAACGTCGATCTAACGGGCAGCGGAAAGCGGGGATACGGGTTTACGTCGGCTGATGAGCTGGAAGAGGTCAACATTGGTCCTGACGGAGCCGATGTTCAAGTACAGTGCCTTGGCTAACTACAGAGCCGATATCTGCAGTTACCTGACAGATTCGGCTCGGGGGGCACCTAATCAGATGAACATGTGCGATACATGTGCAGTGAAATATTGGGGGCCGATAGAAAAATCGGCCCCAGTAAATTTTTTTTTCATAATGTACAACCGATGCACAGACATCGACTTTAGAACTAAGAAACAAAGCCGATGCACAGCCATCGACTCTAGTACAAATTACACAGGATCTACCAGCTGCGTGTTCGAGGCGCGGGTTTCGGCCAAGTCGGTCTTCAGTTCAGCTTCGAGGCCTTCTGCTTCCTCGAGGGAGTGAACGATGAGAGCTTCCTCAGCTTCAATGAGCTGTTTTTGTTGCCCGAAGCTTCTCTTCGAGGACCTCCAACCCTTTGCACAGGGTCGCCAGTTCAGCAGTGCTGTCAGATGTGTCAGTTTTGGCGTCCAAGGCAGCCTGTTGCTCATTAAGCCGTTGGCATTGGTCTGCAATATCGGCTTTCAACGGAAGAAGAGATGATCGGCTCTGGTGTTTCTGCTGTCGGTTTGGCCAAGTTGGCCACCTTCTCAACTACACTCGTAGAAGTTGCTAGGGCCAGAGTGGCGGATGGCATGGGTATCTCCTCGACTTCCCCATTGGAGGTGTCATCATTCTGCAAATGGAGAGGCTTGCGGTTCCTTGCAGGCTCTCTTGATGCATCGGCTCTCTGTGCGTAGGCTGCCCTGCCCCACTCTAATGGGAGTTTGGGAAACGACAGGTTCAGTGGCTGACCTTTTCTTGGAAGCCGACGGTGGCAAGTCTGGCTGACTCTGCGTGGTGGTTTTCTCAGAATTGCCCGAGCTCGAGTCTCTTCGATTGAACTGTGTGTCCTCACTAGAGTTTTCTTCAGTAGAGGTTTGTAGAAGAAATACAAGTATGCTGCAGAAGCCTAGAAGGATGGATCGAATCAGCCAAAGCGCGGGCGAAACTTACGTGCGACCTTTCTTCCCCTGGAGTAGGGCTTTGGTGTTTCAGAGTCTTCCTGGCAGCTACTTGCCTCACCGCTGTTCTCGCCTTGACTGAGTTCTCTTCCGAAGTCGCAGGTTACCATTTGAATAGACAATAGAGTTGGCCTTGCTCGCGTTGTGTGGCAAGGGCCGATGCGCTGCCATCGGCTCTTGGTGTGTTGACCTACTTTGACAATCGGCAAAACTGGGAAAAGGACAGGATCGGCTTAGAGATGTTTTCTTCATTAATAATAGGATTTCTTACAAAGAAAGAGCCGATTGCTCAAGGGAGGAAGAACAAAAGAAAGGTCTATTGACCAAACTGCCACTACTATTACTGGTCCTATGCCGGTAGTCCCTGATCTACGGGCCGTTGCTGCCCTCGTCGTCGTCGTCGCTGCCGCCGGCGCAGCTGCTGGCGGGCTCCTCGTCGCTGCTCCCGTAGCCCTCTACGGGAGCCTCGTCCTCCTCGTCGTCGTCGGAGTCGTCGTCGTCCCACCAGGCGCGGAGGCGCTTCACCGGCGGGTAACCCTCGAGGGAGTCGTCATCATCGTCTTCCTCCTCCTCCTCTTCCTCGGAGAAGGTATAATCATCCCAGGAGAACGAGTCGTCCTCGCTCTCCGGTTCCAGTTCCCCATCAGCAAGGAACTGGAGGTCTTCATCTCCGCTGGTCAAGGATTGGTCGTCCTCGGACCAGACGGAGGAGGCGTGGTCCTCCTGGTCCCACTCCTCCGGGGCGTGCTCGTCGTGCGCCGCCATCGAGCCGCCATTGGGTCCCACTCTGGCGTGGGTTCGCGGGAGGAGGAGGAGGAGGAGGAGAAGGACTGCGAGGAGAGATCCGACGAGGCGGAGGAGGAAGAGGAGGAAGACATTGCTCTGAGATTGGGGTTTCTTGGTGCCGATGGCCAGAGCAGAGCAAGGGGATGAAGAAGCAAACTGCTCGGTGTGGTTAAATAAAAGGGATATGGTGGAGATTCAATGCCACAGCAGTTTCCGAGGAAGTGGTGCCCTAAAAAAGAAAAAAAAGGGGTTGCCAGGTCACGCGGAGAAGTTGAGGAGGCAAGGCATCATGATGATGGGCACTGCGACGGTTCTACTCTGCCACGACATGACCCGACGAAGAAAAAAGCAGAGTGATTTTGGAATTGTCATTTCCAAAACCAGGGGGGCATGTGTTATCACCAGAATTTGACCGGATCAGAGGTGGGCCGCGATTAAGATGGGCTTGAAGAATATACCTGGAAGAAATACATGAATCGGCCTGGTATACAAAGTTTGGGCTAGTTTGCCCGTGTATCTGTAAATATAGTAGGATACGTGTCGGTTAGATAGAATTTGGCTCGTGCACGGTTGGGATTACTCCCACGTTAGAAAGTCTACGGACTATAAATATGTATCTAGGGTTATTGAGAAAGACAACAATCACGTTCATCACAAATCAATCTAGGCGCATCGCCAACCCCTTGTTTCGAGGGTTTCTTCCGGGTAAGTGATACGTCCCCGACGTATCCATAATTTCTGTCGTTCCATGCTTGTTTTATGACAATACTTACATGTTTTGCTTGCACTTTATGATGTTTTTATGCGTTTTCCGGAACTAACCTATTAACAAGATGCCACAGTGCCAGTTCTCGTTTTCTCGTTGTTTTTGGTTCCGTAAAGGCTGTTCGGGCAATATTCTCGGAATTCGACGAAACGAAGACCAAACCTCCTATTTTTCCCGGAAGCGTCCGTAACACCGAAGAAGAGTCGGAGAGGGGCCGGAGGGCCACCACACCATAGGGCGGCGCGGCCTGGCCCGGGCCCGCGCCGGCCCGTGGTGTGGCGCCGCCAGTGCCCCCTGCGCCGCCTCTTCGCCTATAAAATCCCTTTCGACCTAAAAACACCGTAACTCTTGACGAAACTCCGAAAGACTCCGGGCGCCGCCACCATCGCGAAACTCCATTCGGGGACATAAGTCTCGTCCCGCACCCGCCGGACGGGGAAGTGCCCCCGGAAGCCATCTCCATCAACGCCATCACCTCCATCATGCTCCGTGAGTAGTTCCCCCATGGACTACGGGTTCTAGCTGTAGCTAGTTGGTATTCTCTCCCCTATGTACTTCAATACAATGATCTCATGAGCTGCCTTACATGATTGAGATTCATCCGATGTAATCGGTGTTGTGTTTGTCGGGATCCGATGGATTGTTACGTTATGATTGTCTATCTACAAAGTTTATGAAGTTATTGTTGCTGCAATCTTGTTATGCTTAATGCTTGTCACTAGGGCCCGAGTGGCATGATCTTAGATTTGAGCTCTATACTTATTGCTTAGATTGTATCTACAAGTTGTATGCACATGTCACCGTCCGGAACCAATGGCCCCGAAGTGACAGAAATCGGGACAACCGGAGGGGATGGCGGTGATGTGAGGGACACATGTTTTCATGGAGTGTTAATGCTTTGCTCCGGTACTCTATTAAAAGGAGTACCTTAATATCCAGTAGTTTCCCTTGAGGCCCGGCTGCCACCGGCTGTTAGGACAAAAGATGTTGTGCAAGTTTCTCATTGCGAGCACGTACGACTATTATTGGAAAACATGCCTACATGATTAATGATCTTGATATTCTGTCTTAATGCTATTTCAATCCTATCAATTGCCCGACTGTAATTTGTTCACCCAACACTTGTTATTGGAGAGTTACCACTAGTGTAGATAGCTGGGAACCCCGGTCCATCTTTCATCATCATATACTTGTTCTACATGTCAACTATTTTCTGGTGCCATTGCTCTCATATTACTATTACTGCTGCTGTGTTACTGTTACTACTGCTCTCATATCACTGCTACTTTCACATCACCCCTGTTACTAGTGTTTTTCCAGGTGCAGCTGAATTGACAACTCAGTTGTTAAGGCTTATAAGTATTCTTTACCTCCCCTTGTGTCGAATCAATAAATTTGGGTTTTACTTCCCTCGAAGACTCGTTGCGATCCCCTATACTTGTGGGTCATCAAGACTATTTTCCGGCGCCGTTGCCGGGGAGGCATAGCTCTACTCATAAGTTCACCTGGGGAGTACACTCTACCTCTCTCTCTGTTTTTATTTTGTTTTATTTTGTTTTGCTTAGTTTACTTTTGTCTAGTTTATTTGTGCTTAGTTTACTTTTGTCTAGTTTATTTTTATCTTGTTTTATTTGTCTCATATACCCAAAAATCCATAAAAATTTGAAAAACCAAAAAATTAAAAACTGCTGTTATGGGAGAACCAACAACCTACTTGGAGCTTATGGAATGTTATAATTGTTATAGAGAATCAAGAACTGGTAAATTAATGAGTGCTATGATAGAAAAATTGAATACAATTGCTAAAATCTTGCTTAAATGCCATGATATAAACTGTTGCTCTCAACAGGATACTAAACATCTTAAATTTCAATGTGGCTTTAGTGAGGAATTTTTAATTAAGAACTATAATCGGAATTGCTATATTCATTATGGGTTCAAAGAGGTAGAACAATTTGTCTTATTTATGGGAGCCTCCGAGATAGAATCCTTCATGGTTGAGAATTATGAAACTTGTGTTGTTTGTAAGGGCCTTAAAGATTATGTCTCTACTATCCTTAATTCTTGCATAGAATGCTACAGTAGGAATCCTTATATCCTTGATTATAAAGAGAGACACATTAATGCACAAGAATGCACTCACAATTTGCAGGAACCGGTGGAAGAAGAAATTGATGAACCCGAAAGCTCATTGGATGAAAAAGAGGAGGAAATTGATGAACCCGAAAGCTCATTGGATGAAAAAGAAGAGGAGAGTGATGAACAAAAGGAGGAAGAATGGATTAACTACACATGCCAACCTTCTAATGAGAGTAACTCTTTATCTCTTACACTAATTGATTGTCCTCCATGCTTACCTGAAGAGGTTGAATGTTATGTTCCTGTGGATTCTCTTGAAGTATTGCCTATGAGTAAAACTTGTGAAAATAATTATGCTACTGTTATTTATGATAATCCATGCTCCTTTGATAAATCTTATGATAATGCTTTGTTTGTGCCCGATGTCGAAATGCATGGTACTAAAGAATTTTGCTTGGCAATTGTTTATGATAAAGCTCTAGATGATGGTCCTATGTTACTTGATAATATTAATTGTACTACTAATGAAAATGGGATTGGAGAGTTCTTGACTTATTCTATGAGTCCCATATCTATTGAGATTGATCAACTACCTTGTTATATTATTAATAAAAGTAAGTTTGAAAGTTTTAATTCCACTATTCTTGAACTTGATAAAAATTATGTGTTTGGAAATCATGAAAAGTATGCTGCATGTGATAGTTATATTGTTGAGTTTGTTCATGAAGCTACTGAAAATTATTATGAGAGAGGAAAATATGGTTGCAGAAATTTTCATGGTACTAATACACCTCTCTATATGCTGAAATTTTTGAAGTTGTTCTTATTTTATCTTCTTATGCTTGTCACTTTGTTCTTCATGAATTTATTTGTGTACAAGATTCCTTTGCATAGGAAGCATGTTAGACTTAAATGTGTTTTGGATTTGCCTCTTGATGCTCCCTTTTGCTCCGAATACTATTTCTTGCGAGTGCATCATTAAAACTGCTGAGCCCATCTTAATGGCTATAAAGAAAGCAACTTCTTGGGAGATAACCCATATTTTATTTTGCTTCAGTACTTTGTTTTATATTTGTGTCTTGGAAGTTGTTTACTACTGTAGCAACCTCTCCTTATCTTAGTTTTGTATTTTGTTGTTCCAAGTGAAGCCTCTAATCGAAGGTTGATACTAGATTTGGATTTCTGCGCAGAAACAGATTTCTATCTGTCACGAATCTGGGCTGTTTTCCCTGTAGGTAACTCAGAAAAATATGCCAATTTACGTGCGTGTTCCTCAGATATGTACGCAACTTTCATTAGTTTTGAGTTTTCTGATTTGAGCAACGGAAGTATTTATTTAAAATTCGTCTTTACTGGCTGTTCTGTTTTGGCAGATTCTGTCTCTGTTTTTTGCATTGTCTCTTGTGGACTTTAAGCGAGGTTTTCTAGACGTAGAGGGCTGTAGCTAATGTTTTATTGAGTTCTTGCAATGTGCCACTACAGGACCAAGGTGGATTCAAATTTTTTGAGTACTAACCCCTCTAATGAAGTTTGTGAGAAGTTTGGTGTGAAGGAAGTTTTCAAGGGTCAAGAGAGGAGGATGATATATGATCGAGAAGAGTGAAAAGTCTAAGCTTGGGGATGCCCCCGTGGTTCATCCCTGCATATTTCAAGAAGACTCAAGCGTCTAAGCTTGGGGATGCCCAAGGCATCCCCTTCTTCATCAACTTATCGAGTTCCTCCCCCGAAACTATATTTTTATTCGGTCACATCATATGTGCTTTACTTGGAGCGTCTGTGTGCTTTTATTTTTGTTTATGTTTGAATAAATTCGGATCCTAGCAATCCTTGTGTGGGAGAGATACACGCTCCGCTTTTTCATATGAACACTCGTGTTTTTCGTTTTACTTTTAATGTTCAATGATAAAAGTTGGAAGCTATTGCACTTATTTATATTTGGTTGAAAACAGAAAATGCCTCATCATGTCTTGGGTAATTTGACACTTGGCAATTGTTTTGAGCTCTCAAGTAGATCATGATTAAGTTTTTTCATGTAGTCTAAGCCTATTAATGGAGAACTACTGTAGAGTTTGTTGAAATTGGTTTGCACAATTGATCTCTCTTAAGGTCTAGATATTTTCTGGTAAAAGTGTTTGAGCAACAAGGAAGACAGTGTAGAGTATTATAATGCTTGCAATATGTTCTTATGTAAGTTTTGCTGTATCGGTTCATATTTGTGTTTGCTTCAAATAGCCTTGCTAGCCTAAGCCTTGTATCGAGAGGGATTACTTCTCATGCATCCAAAATACTTGAGCCAACCATTATGCCATCTGTGTCCACCATACCTACCTACTATGTGGTATTTCCTGCCATTCCAAAGTAAATTGCTTGAGTGCTACCTTTAAACAATTCAAAATTTATTACCTCTGATTTGTGTCAATGTTTTATAGCTCATGAGGAAGTATGTGGTGTTTATCTTTCAATCTTGTTGGCAACTTTCACCAATGGACTAGTGGCTTCATCCGCTTATCCAATAATTTTGCAAAAAGAGCTGGCAATGGGATTCCCAGTCCCAAA
Source organism: Lolium rigidum (assembly GCF_022539505.1). NCBI lineage: Eukaryota > Viridiplantae > Streptophyta > Magnoliopsida > Poales > Poaceae > Lolium > Lolium rigidum. Next base: position 29,271,456 of record NC_061514.1, on the reverse strand, counting down.
TTAATTAACCAAAATAGACACTCCTCCATGGTATGTGATTGTTGGACGGCGCCCGAGGATTCGGTTAGCCATGGCTTGTGTAAGCAAAGGTTGGGAGGAGTGTCATCATACTAAAATAAAAGGGCACTCCTTCATGGTATGAGATTGTTGGCAGGCACCCGAGGATTCGGTTAGCCATGGTTTGTGAAAGAAAGGTTGGAAGGAGTGCCACCCAAAAATAAAAATAACTCATGGGAGCCGCTCTTGAAGGTTTGCCTGGCAAGGGGGTTAGAGTGCCCACTACCATTCGTTGACAACAACAAACACCTCTCAAAACTTTACTTTTATGCTCTCTTTATGTTTTTAAAACCAAAGCTCTAGCACAAATATAGCAATCGATGCTTTCCTCTTTGAAGGGCCATTCTTTTACTTTATGTTGAGTCAGTTTACCTACTTCCTTCCATCTTAGAAGCAAACACTTGTGTCAAATGTGCATTGATTCTTACATACTTTCTTATTAGCATTCATCATATTACTTTGTGTTGACAATTATCCATGAGATATGCATGTTACAAGTTGAAAGCAACCGCTGAAACTTATATCTTCCTTTGTGTTGCTTCGATGCCTTTACTTTGAACTTATTGCTTTATGAGTTAACTCTTGCGCAAGACCATTGATGCTTGTCTTGAAAGTACTATTCATGAAAAGTTTTGCTATATGTTATCTATTTGTTAGCAACTATAGATCATTGCCTTGAGTCACTTCATTCATTTCATATGCTTTGTAATAGTATGATCAAGGTTATGTAAGTAGCATGTCACTACAGAAATTATTCTTTTTATCGTTTACCTGCTCGGGACGAGCAGAAACTAAGCTTGGGGATGCTGATACGTCCCCGACGTATCCATAATTTCTGTCGTTCCATGCTTGTTTTGTGACAATACTTACATGTTTTGCTTGCACTTTATGATGTTTTTATGCGTTTTCCGAACTAACCTATTAACAAGATGCCACAGTGTCGGTCCTCGTTTTCTCGTTGTTTTTGGTTCCGTAAAGGCTGTTCGGGCAATATTCTCGGAATTCGACGAAACGAAGACCAAACCTCCTATTTTTCCCGGAAGCGTCCAGTAACACCGAAGAAGAGTCGGAGAGGGGCCGGAGGGCCACCACACCATAGGGCGGCGCGGCCCGGCCCGGGCCCGCGCCGGCCTGTGGTGTGGCGCCCTGTGTGCCCCCTCGCGCCGCCTCTTCGCCTATAAAATCCCTTTCGACCTAAAAACACCGTAACTCTTGACGAAACTCCGTAAAGACTCCGTGGGCGCCGCCACCATCGCGAAACTCCAATTCGGGGGACGAAGTCTCTGTCCCGGCACCCTGCCGGGACGGGGAAGTGCCCCCGGAAGCCATCTCCATCAACGCCATCACCTCCATCATGCTCCGTGAGTAGTTCCCCCATGGACTACGGGTTCTAGCTGTAGCTAGTTGGTATTCTCTCCCCTATGTACTTCAATACAATGATCTCATGAGCTGCCTTACATGATTGAGATTCATCTGATGTAATCGGTGTTGTGTTTGTCGGGATCCGATGGATTGTTACGTTATGATTTTCTATCTACAAAGTTTATGAAGTTATTGTTGCTGCAATCTTGTTATGCTTAATGCTTGTCACTAGGGCCCGAGTGGCATGATCTTAGATTTGAGCTCTATACTTATTGCTTAGATTGTATCTACAAGTTGTATGCACATGTCACCGTCCGGAACCAATGGCCCCGAAGTGACGAAATCGGGACAACCGGAGGGGATGGCGGTGATGTGAGGGACACATGTTTTCACGGAGTGTTAATGCTTTGCTCCGGTACTCTATTAAAAGGAGTACCTTAATATCCAGTAGTTTCCCTTGAGGCCCGGCTGCCACCGGCTGTTAGGACAAAAGATGTTGTGCAAGTTTCTCATTGCGAGCACGTACGACTATTATTGGAAAACATGCCTACATGATTAATGATCTTTATATTCTGTCTTAATGCTATTTCAATCCTATCAATTGCCCGACTGTAATTTGTTCACCCAACACTTGTTATTGGAGAGTTACCACTAGTGTAGATAGCTGGGAACCCCGGTCCATCTTTCATCATCATATACTTGTTCTACATGTCAACTCGTTTTCCGGTGCCATTGCTCTCATATTACTATTACTCGCTGCTGTGTTACTCGTTACTACTGCTCTCATATCATCGCTACTTTCACATCACCCTCGTTACTAGTGTTTTTCAAGGTGCAGCTGAATTGACAACTCAGTTGTTAAGGCTTATAAGTATTCTTTACCTCCCCTTGTGTCGAATCAATAAATTCGGGTTTTACTTCCCTCGAAGACTGTTGCGATCCCCTATACTTGTGGGTCATCAGTAAGCATCATGCTGCCTAGATCGCATCTTGCGATCTAGGAAGTACACGTTTATTCGTTGTTCATGCGTTGCTCGTGCTGAAGCCTTGTTGATGGCGAGCAACGTAGTTATCATAGATGTGTTAGGGTTAGCATTGTTTCATCGTATCATATGCTTTCGTCCATGCAACCCTTAGACGTCTAGCCGCCCTTACACCTATCTTAGGTGTAAGGGCGGCACCTCGCTTGATCATTATTTAGTAGATCCGATCCGTTATGATTGCTCCTTGTTCTTCAAGGATTAGTTTAATATCTGCATAGTTAGGCCTTGCAAACGGGTTGAAGGATCCGAGTAGCACGTAGGGTGTAGTTTGCTAGCCCTAGATGAGATGTTCCGGGGATCAACTTCATGTTGGTTTTTAGGCCTTGTCTAGGGTCGGTTTATTATCACCGTGCGTGGCTGCCGAGCTCAATCACGCGTAGGATGTTCCGATTATGTGGTGAAAACCCTAAATCGTCGTAGGTCGTTTTAGCTTTATATTGATCAAGCAGGACCACCATGTGATCGTATACCTCATACGGATCATGGGTGGATCGGCTCCTTGAGCCGATTCACGAGACAACCCGAGAGCCGATAGAGGCTCGTATTTAATGTTTACGTGTATGCCATGCAGGAAACTAAGCGAAGCAAATCCATCACCTTCCTGACCAGGTATAGGTCAGGTGGCACGCCCTTGCACCAGCATCGGACGTGCGTGCCGAGGCTTTGCGGGCCGTCGCTCGAGGGACCAGGGCCAGCCGCAGTCTTGGGAGCCTCCCGGCTCTACTGTGTTGCCCGTCGCTGCTCGCCGGTGGGTTTCTGACCGCAACAGTTAGGAATCACTATTCCCAAGTCACTGAGTTTCTTCGCATGCCCGGTCATGGCGAGCATGTGCTCACTAATGGAGCTGCCTTCTTCCATCATACAGCTGAAGAAATGTTTCGATGCTTCATAGCATTCCACGGCCGCATGAGTCTCAAATATAGCTTTCAGCTCATTCATCAACTCATGAGGATCATGGTGCTCAAAACGTTTTTGAAGATCGGATTCCGGATCGCACAGGATGGCACACTGAACTTGAGAGTACCGAGTTTTCCGAGTCTCGTAAACAGCTTTTACTTCATCGGTTTGAGTTTCTGCAGGAGGGTCACCTAGCGGTGCATCAAGCACATATTGCAGATTTCCGCCGGAGAGGAAGATCCTCACATGACGGAACCGGTCGGTGAAGTTGCTACCGTTGCTCTTAAGCTTTTCTTTCTCTAGGAACCGGTTAAAATTGATTGGGGACGCCATCTCTACAACATATATTTGCAATAGTTTAGACTAAGTTTATGACAAATTGAGTTCAAATTTTAATTCAACATAATTAAAAATCTAGGTGAACTCCCACTCAAAACAATATCCCTCGCATTGTCTTAGTGATCACACGAACCAAATCCACCACACCTAAGTCCGATCATCACGAGACAAGGTGTAATTTCAATGGCGAACACTCAAAGTGTTCATCATATCAATCATATGATTCATGCTCTACCTTTTGGTATCACGTGTTCCGAGACCATGTCTGTACATGCTAGGCTCGTCAAGGCCACCTTAGTATCCGCATGTGCAAAACTGGCTTGCACCCGTTTGTATGCACTTGTTGATTCTATCACACCCGATCATCACGAGATGCTTCGAAACGACAAGTCTTGGCAACGGTGCTACTAAGGATGAACACTTTATTATCTTGAGATTTTAGTGAGGGATCATCTTATAATGCTACCGTCGCGATCTAAGCAAAATAAGATGCATAAAAGGATTAACATCACATGTAGTTCATATGTGATATGATATGGCCCTTTTGTCTTTGCGCCTTTGATCTTCATCTCCAAAGCACGGACATGATCTCCATCATCTTCGGGCATGATCTCCATCATCGTCGGCGTAGCGTCAAGGTCAATGGCGCCATCTTCATGATTGTCCTACATGTAGCAACTATTACAACTACTTTGAAATACTACTCAACATGAAATATAAAGACAACCATAAGGCTCCCCGCCGGTTGCCACAATACAATAATGATCATCTCATACATATTCATCATCATATAATGGCCATATCACATCACCAAACCCTGCAAAAACAAGTTAGACGTCTCTAATTTGGTTTGCATATTTTACGTGGTTTAGGGTTTTCGAGAAAGATCTAATCTACCTACGAACATGAACCACAACGTTGATACTAATGTTGTCAATAGAAGAGTAAATTGAATCTTTACTATAGTAGGAGAGATAGACACCCGCAAAGCCTCTTATGCAATACAAGTTGCATGTCGAACGAGGAACAAGTCTCATGAACGCGGTCATGTAAAGTTAGTCCGAGCCGCTTCATCCCACTATGCCATAAAGATGCAAAGTACTCAACTAAAGATAACAAGAGCATCAACGCCCACAAAAACATTGTGTTCTACTCGTGCAACCATCTATGCATAGACACGGCTCTGATACCACTGTAGGATAACGTTGCATAGAAAACAAAAATTTTCCTACCGTGAACACGCAATCCAAGCCAAGATGCAATCTAGAAGACGGTAGCAACGAGGGGATTATCGAGTCTCACCCTTGAAGAGATTCCAAAGCCTACAAGATGAGGCTCTTGTTGCTGCGGTAGACGTTCACTTGCCGCTTGCAAAAGCGCGTAGAAGATCTTGATCACCGGCGCCACGAACGGGCAGCACCTCCGTACTCGGCCACACGTTCGGCTGTTGATGAAGACGACGTCCACCTCCCGCTCCAGCGGGCAGCGGAAGTAGTAGCTCCTCTTGAATCCGACAGCACGACGGCGTGGTGTCGGTGGCGGTGGAGAACTCCGGCGGAGCTTCGCTAAAGCACGCGGGAGCTATGGAGGAGAGGGGGGCGGCTAGGGTTTGGGAGGGGGTGGCCGACCACTTAGGGGGTGCGGCCAGCTTGTGGTCTTCGGGTGTGGCCGGCCCCCTCCCCTTGGCCCCTCATTCTATAGGTGGAAGCCCCAAGTGTTGGACTACAAGTCTCCGAATAAGACCCGAACCAAAAACCTTCCATGTGATAGGGAAACCTACCCAAGGTGGGAATCCCACTTGGGGTGGGATTCCCCCTTCCATGTGGGGGTGGCCGGCTCCCCATGGGGGAGTCCACTTGGGACTCCTCCCCCTCTAGGGTTGGCCGGCCATGGAGGTGGAGTCCCTCCTGGACTCCACCTTCCTTGGTGGTTTCTTCCGGACTTTTCTAGAACCTTCTAGACCCTTCCATAGAACCTTCCGCATCATTTTAAATTACATAAAATGACATCCTATATATGAATCTTATTCTCCGGACCATTCCGGAACTCCTCGTGATGTCCGGGATCTCATCCGGACTCCGAACAAATATTCAAACTCCATTCCATATTCAAGTTCTACCATTTCAACATCCAACTTTAAGTGTGTCACCCTACGGTTCGCGAACTATGCGGACATGGTTGAGTACTTACTCCGACCAATAACTAATAGCGGGATCCGGAGATCCATAATAGCTCCCACATATTCAACGATGACTTTAGTGATCGAATGAACCATACACATACGATACCAATTCCCTTTGTCACGCGATATTTTACTTGTCCGAGGTTTGATCATCGGTATCACTCTATACCTTGTTCAACCTCGTCTCCCGACAAGTACTCTTTACTCGTACCGTGGTATGTGGTCTCTTATGAACTTATTCATATGCTTGCAAGACATTAGACGACATTCCACCGAGAGGGCCCGTGAGTATATCTATCCGTCATTGGGATGGACAAATCCCACTATTGATCCATATGCCTCAACTCATACTTTCCGGATACTTAATCCCACCTTTATAACCACCCATTTACGCAGTGGCGTTTGGTGTAATCAAAGTACCTTTCCGGTATAAGTGATTTACATGATCTCATGGTCATAAGGACTAGGTAACTATGTATCGAAAGCTTATAGCAAATAACTTAATGACGAGATCTTATGCTACGCTTAATTGGGTGTGTCCATTACATCATTAATACAATGATATAACCTTGTTATTAATAACATCCAATGTTCATGATTATGAAACTAATCATCCATTAATCAACAAGCTAGTTAAGAGGCATACTAGGGACTCTTTGTTGTTTACATGTCACACATGTATCAATGTTTCGGTTAATAAAATTATAGCATGGTATATAAACATTTATCATAAACATAGAGATATATATAATAACCATTTTTATTATTGCCTCTTGGGCATATCTCCAACAGTATAATGTATATAGTTCGTGCGATCAATAGAAATAAATAGTTTCAGACATCTTAAGCAATATTATTAAGACCATGGATCTTTCAAATGTAAATATTGTTTAGTTTGTTATTGCATTACCCTAATATTTATCTTGCTGAATAATATTTTTTTTTAGTTTTTTGTGTGTGACTAGGTGGTGAAACTTGAGTGAGATTGTTAAGGGACCTATAAAACTAATCATGCTTAATATTTAAGTAAGATATATAAATTTAACATAAATGAATATTTTTAAGGATTTTTTCGTAGCAGGGGCCATGCCCCCTACCTAGAAAAGCTTAGCCACCGTGAAAAGGGGTCCTTGGGAGTTGCGTTGGAAGCGCGCGCTGAGACTTGGCCTGATTTGAGGAGGACGACTAGTAGAGATTAGTGGAGGTGTTTGGGGTGAAAGTTGAGGAGCGTGGCGGCGGAGGTGGATGGGCGGCTCTTCCAATTTGGGAACGAGATTTGGGTGGGGAACTGGGATTTGGACCGCCGCCGGGATCTAGTACGTTGTTGTGCGGTTCTCTGTTATCAGCAGCGGACAAGAAGGTAGCACCATACAAAACCCTAAAAGATGAGGATCAGGGGAAGTGGAAGGACAAGCAGGAGCTAGAGTAGTACTTCCCTATTTACAGTCCTTGCTAGAGTAGATGATTAGGTGGACGAGCAGGGAGCCGCACCGGGACACCGTGGCGGACGAGCACTCGGCGTCCGTGGAGTGGTCGTCGTGGCGACGACGACACCTGGAGACCACGACGAGCGCCGCGATGGCGCTCAGGACGGCGGAGACGGCGGATACCACGGTAGTGATGGTCATGACGGTGTTGCCGCCGCCGCTGCTGCTGCTGCTGCTGCTGGAGTCGTCCGTCAACCGGGGGCACGGGGGGGCGGCTAGCACGCGGGGCCGGCCCATAGGGCGGGGCAGAGGGGCGCGCTCGCCCCAGTACAAGATTTGTTTCTACACTTACTACACTTATATTTATAATCTTTAGGTAGTAGAGTTTGGAATAATTCTACTCCCTCCGTCCCAGTTCATAGGGCCTACGCGTGTCCCTAGGTCGTAAATTTGACAATAATAAGGCAACATATGTATTACAAAATATATTTTATTAGAAAACTTAGATGTTCTATTTTCTAATGATATAATTTTTATATTATACAAATGATATTATGTTGGCTAAATTCACAACCTAGAAATACACGCAAGCCCTACGAACTGGGACGGAGGTAGTAGAAAATATAGAAGGTTGAAGTTGTAGCTTAACGAGTAAACGTGCCTATGCTCCGACTCCTTCTCTAATGTGCAAAACAACACGGACCCTCATAATTTTTTGTCTGATTATTTCTATTTCTCGCAAACAAGACACATGTACACAAGTAGCTATTGGTAGAAATAATAATCATGGTATATAGTTCGTGCGATCAATAGAAATAAATAGTTTCAGACATCTTCAGCAATATTCTTAAGACCATGGATCTTTCAAATGTAAATATTGTTTAGTTTGTTATTGCATTACCCTAATATTTATCTTGATGAATAATTTTTTTTCGTTTTTTTGTGTGTGCCCAGGTGGTGAAGCTTGAGTGAGATTATTAAGGGGCCTATAAAACTAATCATACTTAAACTTTAAGTAACATATATAAATTTAACATAAATGAATATCTTTAAGGATTTTTTCAGAGTAGGGGGCCATGCCCCCTACCCTAGAAAAGCCTAGCCACTATGAAAAGGGGTCCTTGGGAGTTGCATTGGAGGTGCGCGCTGAGACTTGTCCTGATTTGAGGAGGAGGACGACTAGTAGAGATTAGTGGAGGCGTTTGGGGTGAAAGTTGAGGAGCGTGGCGGCGGAGGTGGATTGGCGGCTCTTCCAATTTGGGAACGAGATTTGGGTCGGGAACTGTGATTTGGACCGCCGCCGGGATCTAGTACCTTGTTGTGTGGTGCTTTGTTATCAGCAACGGGCAAGAAGGTAGCACCATATAAAACCCTAAAAGATGAGGATCAGGGGAAGTGGAAGGACAAGCAGGAGCTAGGGTAGGGGGCTGGTGTTGTGCTTTTCGGCCTTGTGCTTGAGGTGCGAGCAGAGCAGAGCAGAGCGGGATTTGAATTTATACAGGATGCTTCACTCATCCGCGCGCCTCGCCTCAGTGCTCTTGTGTGTCTCTAAAACTGAATTTTCCTTCTTTCTTTTTTATAAATGAAATGACGATGAGTCGTGAGCTGCTACAGCCGATGAAAATGGAAAAACGCGTGTTCGCATCCACCCGCTTTACAAATCTTAACGGTACTGACCAGCTATACGGAGTCACCTTAATACGGAGTGCCAAGTTTTATACTATCAATCCGTTCTACTCCCGCCGATCGGGAAAGGGTGGCAAGCGTACATAGGTAGCGGCTGGTTCAGTGGCTTCAACTTTGTGTAGCGGTTGGTTCGGTACAGCTGTCCCTTGGCAAGGACAAGGTCAGTTGGTCCCTGGATGCAACAGGGAAATACTCGGTTAGCTCCATGTATGAGAAGCTCTCGCAAGGGGCGACGGTGGCTCATGCTACGAACGCGTGAAAAGCAGCGGTGCCCCTCAAGATAAAAATCTTTGCTTGGCAACTAACCCTGGACAAGCTACCTTCCAACCTCCAGATTGCCACGAGACACTGTCCTTCTGATGGTACTTGTGCGCTTTGTGGTGCCCCGGAAGACGCGGCACATATCTTTTTTACTTGTTCCTTAGCTTTGTTTGCATGGAGTACTTTGATACAGTTACTAGGGTGCGCTTGGAGACCTGCTAATTTCGCACAGTTTCACCATATCCTTTCGAGCCTGGCAGGCCTTCTTCGTAGACTTCTTTGGTTGCTTTTCCTGGCACAGCCGTGGGCGTTGTGGTTGATTCGCAATAAACTTACTATCGAAAAGAAAGTAACTAATCATCCCTCTAATGATATTTTTAAAACTATGCTATTCTTGCAGCTGTGGAGTATAAACTCCAAGACGAGGGACTGATGACGCGTAAAGCACACGCCCGTTGGGAACCCCAAGTGGAAGGTGTGATGCGTACAACAGCAAGTTTCCCTCAGTAAGAAACCAAGGTTTATCGAACCAGTAGGAGTCAAGAAGCACGTTGAAGGTTGATGGCGGCGGGATGTAGTGCGGCGCAACACCAGGGATTCCGGCGCCAACGTGGAACCTGCACAACACAACCAAAGTACTTTGCCCCAACGAAACAGTGAGGTTGTCAATCTCACCGGCTTGCTGTAGCAAAGAATTAGATGTATAGTGTGGATGATGATTGTTTGCAGAAAACAGTAGAACAAATATTGCAGTAGATTGTATTCAATGTAAAGAATGGACCGGGGTCCACAGTTCACTAGAGGTGTCTCTCCCATAAGATAAATAGCATGTTGGGTGAACAAATTACAGTCGGGCAATTGACAAATAGAGAGGGCATGACAATGCACATACATGATATGATGAGTATTGTGAGATTTAATTGGGCATTACGACAAAGTACATAGACCGCTATCCAGCATGCATCTATGCCTAAAAAGTCCACCTTCAGGTTATCATCCGAACCCCTTCCAGTATTAAGTTGCAAACAACAGGCAATTGCATTAAGTATGGTGCGTAATGTAATCAATAACTACATCCTTGGACATAGCATCAATGTTTTATCCCTAGTGGCAACAGCACATCCACAACCTTAGAACTTTCTTTCACTGTCCCAGATTTAATGGAGGCATGAACCCACTATCGAGCATAAATACTCCCTCTTGGAGTTAAGAGTAAAAACTTGGCCGAGCCTCTACTAATAACGGAGAGCATGCAAGATCATAAACAACACATAGGTAATAGATTGATTATCAACATAACATAGTATTCTCTATCCATCGGATCCCGACAAACACAACATATAGCATTACGGATAGATGATCTTGATCATGTTAGGCAGCTCACAAGATCCGACAATGAAGCACATGAGGAGAAGACAACCATCTAGCTACTGCTATGGACCCATAGTCCAGGGGTGAACTACTCACTCATCACTCCGGAGGCGACCATGGCGGTGAAGAGTCCTCCGGGAGATGATTCCCCTCTCCGGCAGGGTGCAGAAGGCGATCTCCTGAATCCCCCGAGATGGGATTGGCGGCGGCGGCGTCTCTGGAAGGTTTTCCGTATCGTGGCTCTCGGTACTGGGGGTTTCGCGACGGAGGCTTTAAGTAGGCGGAAGGGCAGGTCAAAGGGCGTCACGAGGGGCCCACACAATAGGGCCGCGCGGCCAAGGGCCAGGCCGCGCCGCCCTGTGGTGTCACCACCTCGTGGCCCCACTTCGTCTCCCCCTAGGACTTCAGGAAGCTTCGTGGCAAAATAGGACCCTGGGCGTTGATTTCGTCCAATTCCGAGAATATTTCCTTACTAGGATTTCTGAAACCAAAAACAGCAGAAAACAGCAACTGGCTCATCGGCATCTCGTTAATAGGTTAGTGCCGGAAAATGCATAAATACGACATAAAGCATGCATAAAACATGTAGATATCATCAATAATGTGGCATGGAACATAAGAAATTATCGATACGTCGGAGACGTATCAGCATCCCCAAGCTTAGTTCTCGCTCGTCCCGAGCGAGTAAACGATAACAAAGATAATTTCTGGAGTGACATGCCATCATAACCTTGATCATACTATTGTAAGCATATGTAATGAATGCAGCGATCAAAACAATGGTAATGACATGAGTAAACAACTGAATCATAAAGCAAAGACTTTTCATGAATAGTACTTCAAGACAAGCATCAATAAGTCTTGCATAAGAGTTAACTCATAAAGCAATAAATCAAAGTAGAGGTATTGAAGCAACACAAAGGAAGATTAAGTTTCAGCGGTTGCTTTCAACTTATAACATGTATATCTCATGGATATTGTCAATGTAAAGTAATATAACAAGTGCAATATGCAAGTATGTAGGAATCAATGCACAGTTCACACAAGTGTTTGCTTCTTGAGGTGGAGAGAAATAGGTGAACTGACTCAACATAAAAGTAAAAGAAAGGTCCTTCAAAGAGGAAAGCATCGATTGCTATATTTGTGCTAGAGCTTTGGTTTTGAAAACATGAAACAATTTTGTCAACGGTAGTAATAAAGCATATGTATCATGTAAATTATATCTTACAAGTTGCAAGCCTCATGCATAGTATACTAATAGTGCCCGCATGTGTTGCGGCCAGAAACCCACCGGCGGGCAGCGACGGGCAACACCGTAGAGCCGGGAATCTCCCAGGACTGCGGCTGGCCCTGGTCCCTCCGAGCGACGGCCCGCAAAGCCTTCTGCGCACACGTCCGATGCTGATGCAAGGGCGTGCCACCTGACCTATACCTGGTCGGGAAGGTGTTGGATGATGCCTCGCTTAGTTTCCTGCATGGCATACACGTAAACGTTAAATACGAGCCTCGATCGGCTCTCGGGTTATCTCGTGAATCGGCTCAAAGAGCCGATCCACCCATGATTCGTACAAGGTGTACGAATATATGGTGGTCTTGCTTGATCAAGATAAAGCTAAAGCGATCTACGACGATTTAGGGTTTTCACCGCATAATCGGATCATCCTACTCACGATTGGGCCTCGCGGCCACGCACGGTGATCGTGAGCCGGTCCTAGACAAGGCCTAAAAACCAACACGAGGTTGATCCCCGGAACATCCAGTCTAGGACTAGCAAACGACACCCTACGCGCCGCTGGATCCTCCAACCCTTTGTAAGGCCTAACTATTGCAGATATTAAACTAATCCTTGAAGAACAAGGAGCAATCGTAACGGATCGGATCTACTAAACGATGATCAAGCGGGGTGCCGCCCTTACACCCGTGACGAGCGTAAGGGCGGCTAGATGCCTAAGGGTTGCACGACGATAGCATATGATACGAAGAACAATGCTAACCCTAAAACATCTATGATAACTACGTTGCTCGCCATCAAAAGGGCTTCAGCACGAGCAACGCATGGGGGACGAATAAACGTGCGCTGCCTAGATCGCAAGATGCGATCTAGGCAGCATGGTGCTTATCCGGAAGAAACCCTCGAGACGGGGGAGTTGGCGATGCGCCGAGATTGGTTGTGGTGAACGTTGGTTGTTGTTTATTTCATAAACCCTAGATACATATTTATAGTCCGGGGGACTTTCTAATTCAGGCGTGCACCTAACCGTGCACGGGTAAAACTCTAACTTCTAAATTTAGATACGATCTACTATAATACAGATACACGGGCAATTTAGCCCAAACTTGGTATGGAAGGCCGATTCATGTATTTCTTCCATGTATAGTCTTCAAGCCCATCTCCAATCGCGGCCCACCTCTGATCCGGTCAAATTCTGGTGATAACACATGCCCCCCTGGTTTTGGAAATGACATTTCCAAAATCATTACGCTTTTCTTTCGTCGGGTCATGTCGTGGCAGAGCAGAAACCGCCGCAGAATCCTTCATCATGATGCCTTGCCCCTTCCACTTCTCCGCGTGGCCTGCGAAATTTTTCTGTTGGGCACCACTTCCTCGGAAACTGCTGTGGCATTGAATCTCCCTCATATCCCCTTTTATTTAACCGTTCTAAACAGTTTGCTTCTTCATCCCCTTCGCATTAGCACCCCAAAAAACCCTCCTGCGCCACCATGTCTTCTTCCTCCTCTTCCTCTTCCGGTCCTTCCTATGGGTCTTCCTCCTCCCGCGAGACGCCGGAGGACATACGCGCACCAGAAGAATGGGACCAGGAAGACCACGCCTCCTCCATCTGGTCCGAGGATGACCAGTCCTTGACCAGCGGGGATGAAGATCTCCAGTTCCTCGCCGATGGGGAACTGGAATCGGAGAGCGAGGATGACCTGTTCCCCTGGGACGGCTGCCCCTCCTCTGAAGAAGAGGAGGAGGAAGACGAAGACGACTCCCTCGAGGGCTACCCGCCAGCGAAACGCCTCCGCATGTGGTGGGACGACGACGACAGCGATGATGAAGAAGAGGATGAAGCTCCCATAGAGGGCTACGGGAGCAGCGACGAGGAGCCCATCGGCAGTAGTGCCGATGAGAGCTCCGAGAACGACGACGAGGGCAGTGACGGCCCGTAGATAGGATCTACTAGTGTATGTCTAGTAGTAGCAGTTTGGTCAGCAGACTCCTCTTTTGTTCTCCCTCCCTTGAGCAATCGGCTCTTTCTTTGTAAGAAATCTTGTTTATCAATGAAGAATTTCTCCAATTTGATTTTGCCGATTTCCCTTAGTGCTGATTCTGCCGATTGTTAGTTAGCCAATGCTTCAATGAGCCGATGGCAACGCATCGGTCTCTCATAATCCGTCCTTCATCTCCTTCGACCACGGGGTGATCGCGAACCTGGTCAAAGCTCAATAAGCCGATGTCAGCGCATCAAGCCCTCATGATCTATCTTTCATCTTTTTCGACCAATGAGTTCGAGTCCTGCTGGATCACCACCCTTGACGAAAATCGCGACGCAGGACTAACCGATGGCCACCCAATCGGCTTCCAAAAACAGAGCATCCACCAGGCCAGCTGCCCCCCGAGCCTCAGTCGAGGTGAAGACAGTGATGCGGACACGCAGAGAAAACTGCCACGCAGAGTCAGCCAGAGCCGATCACCTTCCTTCCGTGGAAAGTCGATATTGCAGATGCTCGCACAACGGCTCAGAAACAGAATCCCTCTGACACCGAGCTGGAGGTCCTTGTGTTTTGAACACGTAACTGGTAGATCCTGTGTCATTGTGCTAGAGTCGATGGCCATGCATCGGCTTTGTCCCTCAGCTCTAAAGTCGATGCCCGTGCATCGGCTGTTTAGGTGCACATGTATCGCACATGTTCATCTGATTAGGTGCCCCCCGAGCCGATTCTGCCAGGTAACTGCTGAAATCGGCTTTGTGATCAGCCAAGGCACTCTATGCGAACGTCGGCTTGCTTAGGACCAGTGTGGACTTCTTCTAGCTCATTAGCCGACGTAACCCTATTGCCCATTAGATTGGCGTTGAACCCAGGCAGAATGGATGGTGAGGATAATTTTGGCCGATTGCTGGAATCGGCCTCCATGTTGTTTGCTCGATGAAGGTTTTGCAATGTTCCTCCATAAATCCTTGGGGCCGATCACCTGGATCGGCATCGCCATGTTTGTTCATCAATGTTGCTCTTGTTACACGGTCAGGCCGGTGGATAAAACCAGCCTAACCCCGTTCTTTGTCACGTCGATGCGCTCGCAGTCATCCAAATTGATGCCTGAGAGTGGCTCTTGGCCTGATGTCTCCCAAACGTTCATGCCAGCCGTTGAAATATCGGTTGAATCATCTGCGTGGACGACTTCTACTTCATCTCCATCCCACTTGTATTAGGCATTGGTGCATCGTGGATGGAATGCAACGAGTTGGCGTGGATCCAATCTCTCCCTAGTAGGACGAGCATAGGAGCTCTTGCTCGTCGACAATAAAGAACGTCGTAGGGACAGTTTTCCTTCCTACGGTCGGATCCACATTCGGAACACCTTGTGCGTCGGATGCTTGTCCGTTGAAATCGCTCGGTGTCACATTGGTCTTGATCAGATCCGAGCTGGAGCGTCCCAACCGACGTAGCATGGAGTATGGCATAATGTTAATCGCCGCTCCGGTGTCCACCAACATCTTGTTGACAGAGCTGCCCATTGATGTAACCTCGCAAGTATAGGGCCTTCGGATGCTCGTAGCTTCTTTCTCGTGGCTTCTCGAAGATGACCGGCCGTGGGCCGCAGATCAAGTTGTGCCACAGGTGCTTCGTCTAATCCTGGAGCACTAAACTCCGTTGGAAGGATGAACACCATGTTTGTGCCAGCCGATGTCTCATCATCGGCTTTCTTTTGTCTGGGGCGCCACTCTTTCCTTTGTGGCCGACCTTCTTCGTCCAGGGTTCGCTGAATTTTAGCGGCCAGATCAGGCCGCGCCTTCCTCAACGTGTGCAGGTATAACCTTTCAGCTTCCTCCATCCCACGTAGTCGCTGAACCCTTCGCTTTTGGGAACGGCTGAGCCCATCAGGGCACCACCTTGGCCGATGATACCTGTCTTCTATTTCATCATCGTCCTCTAGTTCCTCGAGATCTTCTACCCGAGAGGACTCAGCGTGCTTGTTCCGAGGCGGGAGAGGCCCTAAACGTTTGAACACGGACACGTTAGCTGCATCCTTCTTCTTTTGTTTGCATTCTGGGCAGTTGCCGATTGTAGGCAATCGGCTCATTCCTGAATCCCAGCAGTGCCTGAAGAAGGGGCAGTCCCAGTGCCTATCCACGTCGTCTTGCTCTCTCGACTTTTCCTTGGCGTGGCGCTCATATCGCTCCTCGTCGCGATCATGCCGACGACGTCTCCTGTCGTCCTTAGCCAGACGATCTTTTTCATCATCGTCGTTGTATCGTCGGCGTTGGTCATATTGACCCACATACTTGTTGAGGAGGTGATCAGAGAGAGGTCGCTGATATCTTACGTTCCTCACCTCTCCTCTCGTGATGTAGCGCTTGCCATCATGACGGAGCCGATCGCGTGGAGCGGCTTCCTCTGTGTCCTTGCTATGAGAGCAGCTGCCCTCATCTCCGTCCTTACCAGAGTGGTGCCCATGTCCTACCATGTTGATATTGCATGAGAAATCTGGTTGGCACCCTCCGGGGTAAGTGCACTCCACCATGTTAACGGCGGGGAAGGGGTGTGTGTCGACCTTCATGGCGTATTGGTTGAAAATTAGCCGCCCTTTTTCTATCGCCATTTGGATCTGCTGACGCCACACCCTGCAGTCGTTAGTGGCGTGGGTGAACGTGTTATGCCACTTGCAGTATGGCTTTCCGTTCCGCTCCTGCACCGTGGGGATCTTGTGGCCTTCGGGTACCTTTAGCTGCTTCTCCTTGAGTAAGAGGTCGAAAATCTGCTCAGCTTTGGTCACGTCGAAGTCGAACCCTTTTGGAGGACCTTGTGGCTTAACCCACTTACAGGACACGGGGCTTGCCGTCCGAGTCCATTCAGCCACTGCTACCTCTTGATCTCCCGCAGCACCTTCATCCTCGTCTGCCTCAACCAGGACCACCGCACGCTTGAATTTGTCCTGGTAAACATCTGGGTGGCGCTGCTCATATGCTGATGCAGCTTCGCACCATGTGCGCCAATGAAGGGTAGTCTCGCTTGGGAGGCCACGTCCTTGATCGATGATGAGAGACCCACCACCGCCAACTCGACTCGCTTCTTTTTCACTTACGTGAACCGAATAGCATCGGTTCCTAATGGTCCTGAAGCGCTGGATGTATTCCGACACTCGTTTCCCGCGCTTCGTCGTACTTGTGCAAGATCGGCAATGCCAGCCTCGGAAGCCTCCGAGTGATACCGTATGTGGAACTGCTCTTCCAACTACTTCCAAGTCCGGATTGAGTTCGGTGGCAGCGATGTGTACCACCCGAAAGCCGATCCTGTGAGGGACTGTGCGAAGAACCTCACACGCAGCTCGTCTGATGCTGAGATCGTGCCCAGCTGTGCCAAATATCAGCTCACATGCTCGATGGAGCTGGAACCATCCGATCCACTAAACTTTGTGAAGTCAGGGAGCCGATATTTGGGTGGTAGCGGGATCAATTCGTACTCGTTGGGGTACGGCTTGGTATAGCCGATTGTCCTCCTTTTCGGCATCATGCCGAACTGGTCTTTCAGAATTGTACAAATCTGATCCGCGGTGATGGCTGAAGGCGTTGAACCCTGAAGATTCGCCGGGGTGGCATACTTAGCCAGTCATGCTTGCTTTTCCAGCTCTGAGCCAACTGCAGGATCTGAGCTCTGGAGGTTTGTCGGAGTGGCATACTTAGTTAGCCACGTCTGCTTCTCAATATCTGCTCCCGACGTTCCTCCTGCCGTTCCAGAAGTCCCTGCTGTTGCAGCCTGGTTCGAGAGTGCCCAGTTACTGCAGTCTGACACGTATGCGCACGTGTATCCATGCGGGATCTCCTTGGGCGCCTCATGTAGGAATTGGTAGTCACTAGGGTCACCACCAATCTTGTAGACGACGTAGGCCGATGAGTTCGGCACTTCTGGTGCTGCCAACGCGAACGGCAGCGGTGGACGGGAATGGAGTGGCATCTCTCCTTGGTAAGTCCCCAGAGCCGGTCCTGACGGAGAGTACTGATGGCTCATGATTTCCTGGATCACGCGAAGAGCGACACGCTCCAAAGTGTTCACCGAGGCTCTCGGAATGGCGGTGCAGCGAATGAGCCACCATGAAGTTGATCTCCCGACGCAGCGACCTGGTGCGTTCTTCCGACGGGGTGGACAGGTCCACTCCATCGAGCGCGCCTTCAGGTGAGAACCCTTTCCACCTGATGCCATGTGAGCGGGTTCTGTGAAAAGAGCCGATGAGGTCGGCTTCGAGGACTGCCTTGATCTCGTCATACTTCTTCTTGAGCTCGTCAGTCAGATCCTCGTACTTGACCGGAGTGCCTTCCGCCATCTCAGATGTAGATGGCGATGCGGTGGATGTCGAAGATGGTCCCACCGGGCGTGCCAGAATGTGTTGCGGTCGAAACCCACCGGCGGGCAGCGACTGGCAACACCGTAGAGCCGGGAATCTCCCAGGACTGCGGCTGGCCCCGGTCCCTCGGAGCGATGGCCCGCAAAGCCTTCGCGCACACGTCCGATGCTGATGCAAGGGCGTGCCACCTGACCTATACCTGGTCAGGAATGTGTTGGATGATGCCTCGCTTAGTTTCCTGCATGGCATACACGTAAACGTTAAATACGAGCCTCGATCGGCTCGTTATCCTGTGAATCGGCTCAAAGAGCCGATCCACCCATGATTCGTACAAGGTGTACGAATATATGGTGGTCCTGCTTGATCAAGATAAAGCTAAAGCGATCTACGACGATTTAGGGTTTTCACCGCATAATCGGATCATCCTACTCACGATTGGGCCTCGCGGCCACGCACGGTGATCGTGAGCCGGTCCTAGACAAGGCCTAAAAACCAACACGAGGTTGATCCCCGGAACATCCTGTCTAGGAGTAGCAAACGACACCCTACGCGCCGCTGGATCCTCCAACCCTTTGTAAGACCTAACTATTGCAGATATTAAACTAATCCTTGAAGAACAAGGAGCAATCGTAACGGATCGGATCTACTAAACGATGATCAAGCGGGGTGCCGCCCTTACACCCGTGACAGGCGTAAGGGCGGCTAGATGCCTAAGGGTTGCACGACGATAGCATATGATACGAAGAACAATGCTAACCCTAAAACATCTATGATAACTACGTTTCTCGCCATCAAAAGGGCTTCAGCACGAGCAACGCATGGGGGACGAATAAACGTGCGCTGCCTAGATCGCAAGATGCGATCTAGGCAGCATGGTGCTTATCCGGAAGAAACCCTCGAGACGGGGGAGTTGGCGATGCGCCGAGATTGGTTGTGGTGAACGTTGGTTGTTGTTTATTTCATAAACCCTAGATACATATTTATAGTCCGGGGGACTTTCTAATTCAGGCGTGCACCTAACCGTGCACGGGTAAAACTGTAACTTCTAAATTTAGATACGATCTACTATAATACAGATACACGGGCAATTTATCCCAAACTTGGTATGGAAGGCCGATTCATGTATTTCTTCCATGTATATTCTTCAAGCCCATCTCCAATCGCGGCCCACCTCTGATTCGGTCAAATTCTGGTGATAACAACACCTTGTCCTAATTAGCTGAGATTACCAGGATTATCATTGCAATACACATGTTTTAACCAAGTGTCACAAAGGGGTACCTCTATGCCGCCTGTACAAAGGTCTAAGGAGAAAGCTCGCATTTGGATTTCTCGCTTTTGATTATTCTCAACTTAGACATCCATACCGGGACAACATAGACAACGAGATAATGGACTCCTCTTTAATGCATAAGCATGTAGCAATAATTAATGTTCTCATATGAGATTGAGGATATATGTCCAAAACTGAAACTTCCACCATGATTCATGGCTTTAGTTAGCGGCCCAATGTTCTTCTCTAACAATATGCATGCTCTAACCATTAAATGAGTGGTAAATCTCCCTTACTTCAGACAAGACGGACATGCATAGCAACTCACATGATATTCAACAAAGAGTTGATGGCGTCCCCAGGAGCATGGTTATTGCACAACAAGCAACTTAATAAGAGATAAAGTGCATAAGTACATATTCAATACCACAATAGTTTTTAGGCTATTTGTCCCATGAGCTATATATTGCAAAGGCGAATGATGGAAATTTTAAAGGTAGCACTCAAGCAATTTACTTTGGAATGGCGGAGAAATACCATGTAGTAGGTAGGTATGGTGGACACAAATGGCATAGTGGTTGGCTCAAGGATTTTGGATGCATGAGAAGTATTCCCTCTCGATACAAGGTTTAGGCTAGCAAGGTTATTTGAAACAAACACAAGGATGAACCGGTGCAGCAAAACTCACATAAAAGACACATTGTAAACATTATAAGACTCTACACCGTCTTCCTTGTTGTTCAAAACTCAATACTAGAAATTATCTAGACTTTAGAGAGACCAAATATGCAAACCAAATTTTAGCAAGCTCTATGTATTTCTTCATTAGTGGGTGCAAAGTATATGATGCAAGAGCTTAAACATGAGCACAACAATTGCCAAGTATCAAATTATTCAAGACATTTTATAATTACTACATGTAGCATTTCCCGATTCCAACCATATAACAATTTAACGAAGAAGATTCAACCTTCGCCATGAATACTATGAGTAAAGCCTAAGGACATATTTGTCCATATGCAACAACGGAGCGTGTCTCTCTCCCACACAATGAATGCTAGGATCCATTTTATTCAAACAAAACAAAAACAAAAACAAAAACAAACCGACGCTCCAAGCAAAGCACATAAGATGTGATGGAATAAAAATATAGTTTCAGGGGAGGAACCCGATAATGTTGTCGATGAAGAAGGGGATGCCTTGGGCATCCCCAAGCTTAGACGCTTGAGTCTTCTTAAAATATGCAGGGGTGAACCACCGGGGCATCCCCAAGCTTAGAGCTTTCACTCTCCTTGATCATATTGTATCATCCTCCTCTCTTGACCCTTGAAAACTTCCTCCACACCAAACTCGAAACAACTCATTAGAGGGTTAGTGCACAATAAAAATTCACATGTTCAGATGTGACATAATCATTCTTAACACTTCTGAACATTGCACAAAGCTACTGGACATTAATGGAACAAAGAAATTCATCTATCGTAGCAAAAGAGGCAATGCGAAGTAAAAGGCAGAATCTGTCAAAACAGAACAGTCCGTAAAGACGGATTTTATTGAGGCACCAGACTTGCTCAAATGAAAATGCCCAAATTTAATGAAAGTTGCGTACATATCTGAGGATCACGCACGTAAATTGGCATATTTTTCTGAGCTACCTACAGAGAGGCAGGTCGAAATTCGTGACAGCAATGAAATCTGTTTCTGCGCAGTAATCCAAATCTAGTATGTACCTTACTATCAAAGACTTTACTTGGCACAACAATGCACAAAACTAAGATAAGGAGAGGTTGCTACAGTATTAAACAACTTCCAAGACTCAAATATAAAATAAAAGTACTGTAGTAAAAACATGGGTTGTCCCCCATAAGCGCTTTTCTTTAACGCCTTACAGCTAGGCGCAGAAAGTGTGTATCAAGTGTTATCAACAGATGAAGCATCAACATCATAACTTGTTCTAATAATAGAATCAAAAGGTAACTTCATTCTCTTTCTAGGGAAGTGGTCCTATTATTGTTGTAAGAATTTCCATAAGAATTACCATAACCGTTACCATTATTATAAGGATATGGCCTATAGTTGTTACTAGAATTGTTCCTATAAGCATTGTTGTTGAAATTATTATTTTTAATGAAATTCACATCAACATGTTCTTCTTGGGCAACCAATGAAGCTAAAGGAACATTATTAGGATCAACATTAGATCTACCATTCACAAGCATAGAAATAATAGCATCAATCTTATCACTCAAGGAAGAGGTTTCTTCGACAGAATTTACCTTCTTACCTTGTGGAGCTCTTTCCGTGTGCCATTCAGAGTAATTTGTCATCATATCATCAAGAAGCTTTGTTGCCGCCCCCAAAGTGATGGACATAAAGGTACCTCCAGCAGCTGAATCCAATAGGTTCCGCGAAGAAAAGTTCAGTCCTGCATAAAAGGTTTGGATGATCATCCAAGTAGTCAGTCCATGGGTTGGGCAATTTTTAACCAAGGATTTCATTCTTTCCCAAGCTTGTGCAACATGCTCATTATCCAATTTTTTAAAGTTCATTATACTACTCCTCAAAGATATAATTTTAGCAGGGGGATAATATATACCAATAAAAGCATCCTTGCATTTAGTCCATGAATCAATACTATTCTTAGGCAGAGATAGCAACCAATCTTTAGCTCTTCCTCTTAATGAGAAAGGAAACAATTTTAATTTTATAATGTCACCATCTACATCTTTATACTTTTGCATTTCATACAATTCAACAAAATTATTGAGATGGGCAGCAGCATCATCAGAACTAGCACCAGAAAATTTCTCTCTCATAACAAGATTCAGTAAAGCAGGTTTAATTTCAAAGAATTCTGCTGTAGTAGCAGGTGGAGCAATACGTGTGCATAAGAAATCATTATTATTTGTGGTTGTGAAGTCACACAACTTAGTATTTTCAGGAGTGGCCATTTTAGCAGTAGTAAATAAAGCAAACTAGATAAAGTAAATGCAAGTAACTAATTTTTTTGTGTTTTTGATATAGAGTGCAAGATAGTAAATAAAGTAAAGCTAGCAACTAATTTTTTTGTGTTTTGATATAATGCAGCAAACAAAGTAGTAAATAAAATAAAGCAAGACAAAAACAAAGTAAAGAGATTGGATTGTGGAGACTCCCCTTGCAGCGTGTCTTGATCTCCCCGGCAACGGCGCCGTAAATTTAGCTTGATGACGCGTAAAGCACACGCCCGTTGGGAACCCCAAGTGGAAGGTGTGATGCGTACAGCAGCAAGTTTCCCTCCGTAAGAAACCAAGGTTTATCGAACCAGTAGGAGTCAAGAAGCACGTTGAAGGTTGATGGCGGCGGGATGTAGTGCGGCGCAACACCAGGGATTCCGGCGCTAACGTGGAACCTGCACAACACAACCAAAGTACTTTGCCCCAACGAAACAGTGAGGTTGTCAATCTCACCGGCTTGCTGTAACAAAAGATTAGATGTATAGTGTGGATGATGATTGTTTGCAGAAAACAGTAGAACAAATATTGTAGTAGATTGTATTCAATGTAAAGAATGGACCGGGGTCCACAGTTCACTAGAGGTGTCTCTCCCATAAGATAAATAGCATATTGGGTGAACAAATTACAGTCAGGCAATTGACAAATAGAGAGGGCATGACAATGCACATACATGATATGATGAGTATTGTGAGATTTAATTGGGCATTACGACAAAGTACATAGACCGCTATCCAACATGCATCTATGCCTAAAAAGTGCACCTTCAGAGTTATCATCCGAACCCCTTCCAGTATTAAGTTGCAAACAACGAGACAATTGCATTAAGTATGGTGCGTAATGTAATCAATAACTACATCCTTGGACATAGCATCAATGTTTTATCCCTAGTGGCAACAGCACATCCACAACCTTAGAACTTTCTGTCACTGTCCCAGATTTAATGGAGGCATGAACCCACTATCGAGCATAAATACTCCCTCTTGGAGTTAAGAGTAAAAACTTGGCCAGAACCTCTACTAATAACGGAGAGCATGCAAGATCATAAACAACACATAGGTAATAGATTGATAATCAACATAACATAGTATTCTCTATCCATCGGATCCCGACAAACACAACATATAGCATTACAGATAGATGATCTTGATCATGTTAGGCAGCTCACAAGATCCGACAATGAAGCACATGAGGAGAAGACAGCCATCTAGCTACTGCTATGGACCCATAGTCCAGGGGTGAACTACTCACTCATCACTCCGGAGGCGACCATGGCGGTGAAGAGTCCTCCGGGAGATGATTCCCCTCTCCGGCAGGGTGCCGGAGGCGATCTCCTGAATCCCCCGAGATGGGATTGGCGGCGGCGGCGTCTCTGGAAGGTTTTCCATATCGTGGCTCTCGGTACTGGGGGTTTCGCGACGGAGGCTTTAAGTAGGCGGAAGGGCAGATCAAAGGGCGTCACGAGGGGCCCACACAACAGGGCCGCGCGGCCAAGGGCCAGGCCGCGCCGCCCTGTGGTGTCGCCACCTCGTGGCCCCACTTCGTCTCTCCCTCGGACTTCTGGAAGCTTCGTGGCAAAATAGGACCCTGGGCGTTGATTTCGTCCAATTCCGAGAATATTTCCTTACTAGGATTTCTGAAACCAAAAACAGCAGAAAACAGCAACTGGCTCTTCGGCATCTCGTTAATAGGTTAGTGCCGGAAAATGCATAAATACGATATAAAGCATGCATAAAACATGTAGATATCATCAATAATGTGGCATGGAACATAAGAAATTATCGATACGTCGGAGACGTATCAGGGACCAGGAAGGTCTGTGTTGGATGATCAATGAGCTGCGGGAGCTCTACTCGGCCATGAGACCTAGCAACGGAAACTGATGGCATCTCTGCAACATGAAGGGGTCGTGTTCCTGGAGCTGCTCTCCGCTGATGATGGCCGGTGCCTTGTGCGGTCTTCTCTCCGGTGGCGCTGTACTATGTTTCCTACCTTGGATAACTTGTGTGTGTGTTGGCTAAGATGTATGCTACAACGGTTGTAATAACTTTGTGAACTCCTCTGGCTTTATTAATTTAAAGTCGGGCTGATAAGAACTCATATTTATCATGGGTTGCTTGCCAAGAATCGCTTTGTTTTTGGTCGTTTAGCTCGACCTAAATGAAAATCAACTCTTCTTTGTTATGGGGACTCCAACCCCAAACTAGTTCGGTTTCAAGGTCATCACTACTCCGTTAGCCTTGTTATTCTTCTTAGGAAAGTGAACAATAAGAGGTGTATGTGAGGGTAACTCAAATCTCACATTCCCTTCATGAAGATTAATCAAGGCTTTGACAATTCTTAAGAATGGCCAACCAAGAATGATAAGTGCAATAGGATCCTGCGGCATATAACCTATGACCAGATCAATAAGTGCATGGCAATCTTTAACTTGAACACCTGTATTTTGTTTAATGCCAACGGCTTGTTTGAACGTGGAATCAGCTAAGTGTAACTTTAGTTCAGTAACCATTAAATAACCAAGATTAAGCCTATTAAATGAAGTTTTGAGAATAACGGAGACACTCGCACTAGAATCACAAAGTGCAACAAGCCCCTATTTTTATCTTAATAATTGGCTCAAAAATATCATCCAACTTAGCAGGTAGTTTTTCAGACAATTTCTTGTATTCCATCTCAAGCTCACGTACCTTTTCAGCAACTTGGTTAATAAAGATTTGGTACGCTGCTTTGTTACCTCCTTCTATGCCGGGATTCCTCTCACGGTGATCATTTTCACAAGATCTTCAAGAGTGCGCAACAAGGTTAGGCTCCACACTCTTAAATTGAGCAAAACAATATTTTTATTAAAATGATAGAAAATCATGAACTACAATAGGCCAACTATCTAAATAAGTAGTTTTTCTAAAAACTAATATACATGAGCTGCAAGATAGAACTAAAAATGTGGAGGCTCAATTAGGTAAAACTGTTGAAGGTCAAACAATAATCCTCGCTAATTTTGCCGGAAAACCCATTGCAGACTTGAAGATGATGAGAAGTAGTTGGGAAGATAACACACCTGGTGAAAAAAATATTTACTATTAAACGGCGAAGCGACCGTGGTACGTCGTAAGTCGCTGTATCAGGACCGATTTGATCGATTGTTTCCGGCGCTGTACGGAGGAGACGAGGCACCACCACGCCATGATCCGGACCAGCTTCCTCGCAACAACACTGCTTCGTGGACCTCTATTGGGACCCGCATTGAACGGCAAGGTCACAAACTTTGGAGAACGTCGGCAGGGAAGAATCCCGAGCTTGCCAGGATCGCCGCGCCGCCAGATCCTGTCGACACGGTCGACGAAGAAAGGCAGCGCCGCCCGCCAGCAACCACGAACCCAGCGTCGATTTCGCCAGCGCCTGGAGTGTGCCGACGTTGTCGCCGTCGCACGTCGGCCCCGCTCCTGTGCAACTCTTCCCATGCTCTGTAGCGGCGCCGGAGCGGACTCGGCCACGACGGCGGAGCTGGAGGACAAAATCCACAACGGAATCGTCGTCGCTGCCGCGCCGACCCCGCTTGGAAACCTAGCTCTCAGATCTGTCGCCGGGCGCAGCGGAGGCCATCGCGTCGGCACAAGATCGGGAGCAAATTTATTGCAGGCCACGACACTTACCGCCGGAGACGAAGCAAAGGCCGGCCAAATGCTAGCTACGAAGATTTGGTACGCTGCTTTGTTACCTCCTTCTATGCCGGGATTCCTCTCACGGTGATCATTTTCACAAGATCTTCAAGAGTGCGCAACAAGGTTAGGCTCCACACTCTTAAATTGAGCAAAACAATATTTTATTAAAATGATAGAAAATCATGAACTACAATAGGCCAACTATCTAAATAAGTAGTTTTTCTAAAAACTAATATACATGAGCTGCAAGATAGAACTAAAAATGTGGAGGCTCAATTAGGTAAAACTGTTGAAGGTCAAACAGTAATCCTCGCTAATTTTGCCGGAAAACCCGTTGCAGACTTGAAGATGATGAGAAGTAGTTGGGAAGATAACACACCTGGTGAAAAAAATACTAGTGCTATGTTCAACAAGTAGTGATGTGTCAGGAGAGAGAATGCGGCGGAAAAGCTAAGAGCATCTCCACCAGCGGCCCCGATAGCGTTTTGGGGGCCGGCGTGGTTTTTGGGCTCGCACCGGTGCGCTTCAAATGACGCCGGCTAGTTTTTGAACCCAATAGAATTGCCGGCAACCCCGTGTCGGCCCCTTGGCCAAGGGCGCGAATCGGGCACGCCGGCGCCTCGCGGAAGGTCAGAAAACGAGCGTGGGCTCCGCCTGGTAGCTAGACACACCCATTTCCCGCCTCCTATCCACGCCCGAGCCGACTCCCACCCCTCTAGATCGCCACCGTCACCGTCGCCTCCGCGCCCCTGGTTGCAATAGACACCGCCGCCTGTCTAGGAACCGCCGTCCATCGACACGGCCGCCAGCCCCTCGACTGGCGGCCGATGTTTCGCCCGGAACAGAGCTCGCCGCCACCGCGGCACAACCGCCCCGCCCGCAAGGTGTTCCTCCGATTGCCGCGATGGACAGCGACAAAGAGATGATGGTGCTGATGTTCACGGAGGAGCAGAACGCTGAGGCTGTCCGGCGGCAATAGCAGCAGCTGATTCGGACGAGCATGCTGCGCGTTCGCCAACCATTCTTCGTCTTGCCTCGTCGCGGCACCTCAAAGCCAGGTAAGAGGAGGAACATCAACCGTCGTCGTCAAGCCAACGCAAAGCTGCTTGACGTCGACTACTTCAACGACGCCGCGACTCATTCGCCGAAGAAATGTCGGCGCCGGTTTAGGATGAAGAAGGATCTGTTCTTGAAGATTTTCCACGGCATCATGGAGTATGATAACTACTTCATTGCCAAGCGAGATTGCACAAGTTTGTGGAGCTTCACCTGAATTCAGAAGTGCACTGCTGCAATGCAATGTCTTGCATACGGAGCTCCTCCAGGTACAACCAATGACTACCTACGGATGAAAGAATTGACATGTATAGAGACTCTACAGATTTTACCGAGCCGTCATAGCAGTGTTTGCTAAATACTATTTGGGAGCACCAAGAGAAGATAATACAGCTCGGATCCTGCAAAAAAAATACAGCAAGAGGGTTTCCTGGGATGCTCGGAAGCATTAACTGTATGTATTGGGGCTGGAAGAATTGCTCTTTTGCTTGGCAGGGGATCTACAAGGGGCATACTGTTGAGTGCAGTGTCATTCTTGAGGCGGTGGCAGACCAGGACTTTTGGATTTGGCATGCATTTTTTGGTATGGCAGGAACAAACAATGATATCAACGTGTTGTAGCGCTTGATACGTCTCCAACGTATCGATAATTTCTTGTGTTCCATGCCACATTATTGATGTTATCTACATGTTATATGCACACTTTATGTCATATTCGTGCATTTTCTGGAACTAACCTATTAACAAGATGCCGAAGTGCCAGTTCCTGTTTTCTCGCTGTTTTTGGTTTCGAAATCCTAGTAACGAAATATTCTCGGAATCGGACGAAATCAACGCCCAGGTTCCTATTTTACCCGGAAGCATCCAGAACACACGAGAACCGCCAGAGAAAGGAGGCAGGGCCACCAAACCCTACCCCGGCGCGGCCAAGGGGGGGGCGCGCCCCCCTAGGGTGTGGACCCCCTTCGACCTTCCTGCGCCGCCTCTTCGCCTATATAAAGCCCCTGGATCAGAAAACCCGATACCAATTGACGAAACCCACAGAAACCTGCCGAGCCGCCGCCATCGCGAAGCCAAGATCTGGGGGACAGGATCTCTGTTCCGGCACGCTGCCGGAGCGGGGAAGTGCCCCCGGAAGGCTTCTCCATCGACACCGCTGCCATCTCCACCGCCATCTTCATCACCGCTGCTGCTCCCATGAGGAGGGAGTAGTTCTCCATCGAGGCTCGGGGCTGTACCGGTAGCTATGTGGTTCATCTCTCTCCTATGTATGTCAATACAATAATCTCATGAGCTGCCCTACATGATTGAGATTCATATGATGATGCTTGTAATCTAGATGTCATTATGCTAGTCAAGTGAGTTTTACCTATGTGATCTCCGGAGACTCCTAGTCCCACGTGTGTAAAGGTGACAGTGTGTGCACCGTGTGGGTCTCTTAGGCTAGATTTCACAGAATACTTATTCACTGTTGAATGGCGTAGTGAATTGCTTATTTATATCTCTTTATGATTGCAACATGTTTTGTATCACAATTTATCTATGTGCTACTCTAGTGATTTGTTATTAAAGTAGTTTATTCCTCCTGCACGTGTGCAAAGGTGACAGTGCGTGCACCGTGTTAGTACTTGGTTTGTGCTATGATCATGATCTCTTGTAAATTATGGAGTTAACTATTGCTATGATAATATTGATGTGATCTATTCCTCCTACATATGCATGAAGGTGACAGTGTGCATGCTATGCTAGTACTTGGTTTAGTCGTGTTGATCTATCTTACACTAAAGGTTACTTAAACATGAGCATTATTGTGGAGCTTGTTAACTCCAGCATTGAGGGTTCGTGTAATCCTACGCAATGTGTTCATCATCCAACAAAAGTGTAGAGTATGCATTTATCTGTTCTGTTATGTGATCGATGTTGAGAGTGTCCACTAGTGAAAGTGTATTCCCTAGGCCTTGTTCCTAAATACTGCTGAGTTACTGCTGCTTGTTTACTACTGCTGCGTTACTACTACTGCGTTACTACGCTTGTTTATCGTTTTATCGCGTTACTACTGCTGCAATACCACCACCATCAACTACACGCCAAGCACTTTTCTCGGCACCGTTGCTACTGCTCATACTTATTTATACCACCTGTATTTCACTATCTCTTCGCCGAACTAGTGCACCTATTAGGTGTGTTGGGGACACAAGAGACTTCTTGCTTTGTGGTTGCAGTGGTTGCATGAGAGGGATATCTTTGACCTCTTCCTCCCTGAGTTCGATAAACCTTGGGTATCCACTTAAGGGAAACTTGCTGCTGTTCTACAAACCTCTGCTCTTGGAGGCCCAACACTGTCTACAGGAAAGGAGGGGGGACGTAGACATCAAGCACTTTTCTGGCGCCGTTGCCGGGGAGGAATGGTAAAAGGCACTCATACTACGGTCTCAGGTAAAGTATTTTTCTGGCGCCGTCGTGTGTGTGCTCGAAGCTATTTCCTTTAGATCCTGCAATTGCATCTTGTTGTTTCTTGTTTACACTAGTTTGGCATAATGGACAACGAGTGAGCTTCTTATTCTATTTCCTGATTTAAAACATGGATTGTTTGATGCGAAAATTAAAAAACCTATGAAATCTTGTTTGCATGCTGGTAGTAATATTAGTATGAACGCTTTGAACACCATTGTTGGTAATGATATAGAAAGTTCTAAGCTTGGGGCAGCTGGTTTTCATGATATTTTTAGTCCCCCAAGCATTGAGGAGAAAATTTTCTTTGATGATACTTTGCCTCCTATTTCTGATGATTATAATGATAGTGGTCTTTTGGTGCCACCTACTATGGAGAGTAAATTTTGTTGTGATTATACTATGCCTCCTACACTTGATGAGAATAATAATGATAGCTACTTTGTTGAATTTGCTCCCACTACAACTAATAAAATTGATTATGCTTATGTGGAGAGTAATAATTTTATGCATGAGACTCATGATAAGAATGCTTTATGTGATAGTTATATTGTTGAGTTTGCTCATGATGCTACTGAAAGTTATTATGAGAGAGGAAAATATGGTTGTAGAAATTTTCATGTTACTAAAACACCTCTCTATGTGCTGAAATTTTTGAAGCTATACTTGTTTTATCTTCCTATGCTTGTTACTTTGCTCCTCATGAACTTGTTTATTTACAAGATTCCTATGCATAGGAAGCATGTTAGACTTAAATGTGTTTTTAATTTGCCTCTTGATGCTCTCTTTTGCTTCACATACTATTTCTTGCGAGTGCATCATTAAAACTGCTGAGCCCATCTTAATGGCTAAAAAGAAAGAACTTCTTGGGAGATAACCCATGTGTTATTTTGCTACAGTACTTTGTTTTATATTTGTGTCTTGGAAGTTGTTTACTACTGTAGCAACCTCTCCTTATCTTAGTTTTGTGTTTTGTTGTGCCAAGTAAAGTCTTTGATAGTAAAGTAAGTACTAGATTTGGATTACTGCGCAGAAACAGATTTCTTTGCTGTCACGAATCTGGGTAAAATTCTCTGTAGGTAACTCAGAAAATTATGCCAATTTACGTGAGTGATCCTCAGATATGTACGCAACTTTCATTCAATTTGAGAATTTTCGTTTGAGCAAGTCTGGTGGCCTAATAAAATCCATCTTTACGGACTGTTCTGTTTTGACTGATTCTGCCTTTTATTTCGCATTGCCTCTTTTGCTATGTTGGATGAATTTCTTTGATCCATTAATGTCCAGTAGCTTTATGCAATGTCCAGAAGTGTTAAGAATGATTGTGTCACCTCTGAACATGTTAATTTTTATTGTCCACTAACCCTCTAATGAGTTGTTTCGAGTTTGGTGTGGAGGAAGTTTTCAAGGGTCAAGAGAGGAGGATGATATACTACGATCAAGAAGAGTGAAAAGTCTAAGCTTGGGGATGCACCCGGTGGTTCATCCCTGCATATATCAAGAAGACTCAAGCTGTCTAAGCTTGGGGATGCCCAAGGCATCCCCTTCTTCATCGACAACATTATCAAGTTCCTCCCCCGAAACTATATTTTTATTCGGCCACATCTTATGTACTTTACTTGGAGCGTCCGTTTGTTTGTTTCTATTTTTGTTTTTGTTTGAATAAATTGATTACATCATGCTTGTGTGGGAGAGAGACACGCTCCGCTGGTTCGTATGAACACATGTGTTCTTAGCTCATAATATTCATGGCGAAGTTTCCTCTTCGTTAAATTGTTATATGGTTGGAATTGGAAAATGATACATGTAGTAATTTGCTATAATGTCTTGGGTAATGTGATACTTGGCAATTGTTGTGCTCATGTTTAAGCTCTTGCATCATATACTTTGCACCTATTAGTGAAGAATACATAGAGCATGCTAAAATTTGGTTTGCATAATTGGTCTCTCTAAGGTCTAGATAATTTCTAGTAAGGTGTTTGAACAACGAGGAAGACAATGTATAGTTTTATAATGCTTGTAATATGTCTTTTATGTGAGTTTTGCTGTACTAGTTCATACTTTTGTTTGCTTCAAACAACCTTGCTAGCCTAAACCTTGTATCGAGAGGGATTACTTCTCATGCATCCAAATACTTGAGCCAACCACTATGCCATTTGTGTCCACCATACCTACCTACTACATGGTATTTCCTGCCATTCCAAAGTAAATTGCTTGAGTGCTACCTTTAAACAATTCAAAATTTATCACCTCTGATTTGTGTCAATGTTTTATAGCTCATGAGGAAGTATGTGGTGTTTATCTTTCAATCTTGTTGGGCAACTTTCACCAATGGACTAGTGGCTTCATCCGCTTATCCAATAATTTTGCAAAAAGAGCTGGCAATGGGATTCCCAGTCCCAAATTAATTAACAAAAATAGACACTCCTCCATGGTATGTGATTGTTGGACGGCACCCGAAGGATTCGGTTAGCCATGGCTTGTGTAAGCAAAGGTTGGGAGGAGTGTCATCATAATAAAACTAAAATAAAAAGGCACTCCTTCATGGTATGAGATTGTTGGCAGTGCACCCGAGGATTCGGTTAGCCATGGTTTGTGAAAGAAAGGTTGGAAGGAGTGCCACCCAAAAATAAAATAAAATGGGAGCCGCTCTTTGAAGGTTTGTCCGGCAAGGGGGTTAGAGTACCCGCTACCATTCGTTGACAACAACAAACACCTCTCAAAACTTTACTTTTATGCTCTCTTTATGTTTTCAAAATCAAAGCTCTAGCACAAATATAGCAATCGATGCTTTCCTCTTTGAAGGACCATTCTTTTACTTTTATTGTTGAGTCAGTTCACCTATTTCTCTCCACCTCAAGAAGCAAACACTTGTGTGAACTGTGCATTGATTCTTACATATTTGCATATTGCATTTGTTATATTGCTTTGCATTGACAATTATCCATGAGATATACATGTTACAAGTTGAAAGCAACCGCTGAAACTTAATCTTCTTTTGTGTTGCTTCAATGCCTTTACTTTGAATTATTGCTTTATGAGTTAACTCTTATGCAAGACTTATTGATGCTTGTCTTGAAGTGCTATTCATGAAAAGTCTTTGCTATATGATTCACTTGTTTACTCATGTCATTACCATTGTTATGATCGCTGCATTCACTACATATGCTTTACAAATAGTATGATCAAGATTATGATGGCATGTCACTCCGTAAATTATCTTTGTTATCGTTTTACCTCGCTCGGGACGAGCGTAACTAAGCTTGGGGATGCTGATACGTCTCCAACGTATCGATAATTTCTTGTGTTCCATGCCACATTATTGATGTTATCTACATGTTATATGCACACTTTATGTCATATTCGTGCATTTTCTCGGAACTAACCTATTAACAAGATGCCGAAGTGCTAGTTCCTGTTTTCTGCTGTTTTTGGTTTCAGAAATCCTAGTAACGAAATATTCTCGGAATCGCACGAAATCAACGCCCAGGTTCCTATTTTACCCGGAAGCATCCAGAACACACGAGAACCGCCAGAGAAAGGAGGCAGGGCCACCAAACCCTACCCCGGCGCGGCCAAGGGGGGCGCGCCCCTAGGGTGTGGCCCCCCTTCGACCTTCCCGCGCCGCCTCTTCGCCTATATAAAGCCCCCGGATCGTAAAACCCGATACCAATTGACGAAACCCACGTAAACCCGCCGCAGCCGCCGCCATCGCGAAGCCAAGATCCGGGGGACAGGATCTCTGCTCCGGCACGCCGCCGGAGCGGGGAAGTGCCCCCGAAGGCTTCTCCATCGACACCGCTGCCATCTCCACCGCCATCTTCATCACCGCTGCCGCTCCCATGAGGAGGGAGTAGTTCTCCATCGAGGCTCGGGGCTGTACCGGTAGCTATGTGGTTCATCTCTCTCCTATGTATGTCAATACAATAATCTCATGAGCTGCCCTACATGATTGAGATTCATATGATGATGCTTGTAATCTAGATGTCATTATGCTAGTCAAGTGAGTTTTACCTATGTGATCTCCGGAGACTCCTAGTCCCACGTGTGTAAAGGTGACAAGTGTGTGCACCGTGTGGGTCTCTTAGGCTAGATTTCACGTAATACTTATTCACCGTTGAATGGCGTAGTGAAGTGCTTATTTATATCTCTTTATGATTGCAACATGTTTTGTATCACAATTTATCTATGTGCTACTCTAGTGATTTGTTATTAAAGTAGTTTATTCCTCCCGCACGTGTGCAAAGGTGACAATGCGTGCACCGTGTTAGTACTTGGTTTGTGCTATGATCATGATCTCTTGTAGATTATGGAGTTAACTATTGCTATGATAATATTGATGTGATCTATTCCTCCTACATATGCATGAAGGTGACAGTGTGCATGCTATGCTAGTACTTGGTTTAGTCGTGTTGATCTATCTTACACTAAAGGTTACTTAAACATGAGCATTATTGTGGAGCTTGTTAACTCCGGCATTGAGGGTTCGTGTAATCCTACGCAATGTGTTCATCATCCAACAAAAGTGTAGAGTATGCATTTATCTGTTCTCGTTATGTGATCGATGTTGAGAGTGTCCACTAGTGAAAGTCTATTCCCTAGGCCTTGTTCCTAAATACCGCTGAGTTACTGCCGCTTGTTTACTACTGCTGCGTTACTACTACCGCGTTACTATCGCTTGTTTATCGTTTTATCGTGCACTATCGCTGCAATACCACCACCATCAACTACACGCCAAGCACTTTTCTCGGCACCGTTGCTACTGCTCATACTTATTTATACCACCCGTATTTCACTATCTCTTCGCCGAACTAGTGCACCTATTAGGTGTGTTGGGGACACAAGAGACTTCTTGCTTTGTGGTTGCAGTGGTTGCATGAGAGGGATATCTTTGACCTCTTCCTCCCTGAGTTCGATAAACCTTGGGTATCCACTTAAGGGAAACTTGCTGCTGTTCTACAAACCTCTGCTCTTGGAGGCCCAACACTGTCTACAGGAAAGGAGGGGGAACGTAGACATCAGCGCTCTCCGATGTTTGCCAGGCTAGCTGAGGGACAAGCTACTGCAGTGAACTTTGAGGTAAACGGCCACGCATACAACAAGGGGTACTATCTAGCTGATGGTATCTACCCGGCGTATGCTACATTTGTGAAGGCAATTCTCTCTCTCCATCAAACGAGATGGAAGTCTATTTTGCAACATGCCAGGAAGCAGCACGCAAGGATGTTAAACGTGCTTTTGGGGTGCTTCAGCAGCGTTTCGCCATTATCAGGTACCCTGCTTTTACTTGGTCTGAGTCTCAGATGTGGGAGGTGATGAACGCCTATGTGATCATGCACAACATGATCATTGAGAGCGAGCGCGACGAACCTGTGCAGGATGATCAACCATTTGATTATCAAGTGCCACTTGTTGAGGTAGAGCATGTACCTCAAGAATTTGCCGTTTTTCTTCATATGCACACTGAAATTCGAGATGCAGATATCCATGCACAACTTAAGGCGGATCTAGCTGCACATTTGTGGGCGAGGAGAGGAGCAGCCAACAATGCATGATTTTATTTATATTTGTGTGATTGTATTATTTATTTGATTGTATGAATAATTTAAGTACTATTTGTTTGATAGATTGTATGAATAATTTAAGTACTATTTATTTAATTGAAACTATAGTTTAATTCAATTTGTGTGATTGTATGAATTATTGAATATATTATAAATAAAATGTGATTGATATGTTGTTTCAAAATATGGTAAAAAGTAAAAAAAGTTTTGGAGCCCACCGTATAGGAGGCGCCGGTGTGGGAACAGCCTCCCCAAATAGAGGATGCACTGTCGACGCCACCCATACAACACAACAGTGCCGACGATCCTGCTGGCGACTATTTGGAGGATCCGGTGGAGATGCTCTTACGTCTCAAAAAGATGCCTGTGCAGCGTGTATACAGCGCCGTGAGCGCCTCGCTGCATTGCTACTAGGTTAGCTAGCTAGATCGATTGCGTTGGACATACTCTAGAAGCGGTCAGCGGCCATGGGAGCGGCGGCTACTCTAGGACGGGACGTGGGGCAGGAGGGACTAAGGAGCCGCGGGCGACAGAACTAGAGAGCGCGCGCGTGCATGCCTTCAGATCGAACCGGCTGTAGCTAAGTAGACTTTTCCAAACCAAAATTTTGACTAGACGGTTCACGTGATGCTTTGTCCATACAAGGAAAACAGGGAAAAAGCCACAACAACTGCAGCGTGAACAGTTATCCTACATTAGCAATTTGTGCGCAGAGGAGGGAGTCAGAATCTCATTTCTTTTCGTCAGCAAGGGAGATCCAAGGTCATGCAGCATCTCAGCCAGATTAAAAAGTCACAGAGCATACGACCATTATAACTGTAAACACTAGTCTCTCTCTCCTTCAAAAAGTAAAACACACTCTCTCTCATGCACTGTGCACATTTATTTTTCGAAATGATGCACTGTGCACATGCGTGCACTGGTCTCTTCACACTCTCTCTCCAAACTCTCTCCAAAAATCTGTTGCTCTCTCCCACCGAAATTTTCTCTCTCTTTCATGTCTCTCTCACAGAGTCACAGCACTCTATCGCAAATCTCACCGAATCTCCTCTCTCTCCTTCACTCTCTCAAGATGCATGCAGCACAAGTTCTTTTCTCTCTATGATGGACTGCTATTCTACTGTAGCTACCGGTGAACAGGCACTACTAAATGATGGAGGGTGTATGGTACAGGGTGCGCGGTGCGATGGCAAGAAGTGCCAAAACCTGCTACGACGGGACTGCCAGTTTACTATAGCTAATGTGTGAACACACCCAGAATTTGCTAATGGAGGGGTGTACAGTGCGGGTGCGCAACGACCACCTGCTCCAAAAATCCAGCCTCTGCTTAGCTATATGTTGCGCGCCGGAAGCCCAACAGTTGATGCATAACCTAGAGGACGGATTGCCTGAAATGTTCGCATCCCTTGAATCTCATAGCCGTGTATCAACCCAATGATTACAACAGATACACATCAAAATACGAGACTTGCAATGAAAGTCGTAAACAAGATACCATGGGTACGTACACAAGATACATGTCATGCAATTCGCAAGTGACAATCCTCTACAAAGCCCTGCCGCCTGGTTATAAAAGGAAATGCTTCCTTGCTAAATGCGTTGTGGGCTTTAGATCCAAGAAGCTAGAGAGGAAGAGAGGGAAACATAGAGAAGGCAGGGAGATCCAGAGCTCGAGCAATTGGGAGCTCATCTCTTCATCAACAACACCAGCGCGCAGAAGGTTGGCCTCTTTTCATATCTTTTACTTCGCTTCTCCTTCCTTGGCTAGCAGGAGACGAATGTTGTCTGTTTGCTTTGTGGTTCAGTTTATAGTGTGATGTTCAGTACTTTTCTATGAGTGTTTGTAATAGTGCAACCTAGTCGTGAGTGTTTCATCACTGAATTTTTCTATCTATACTTACCACTCCTGTCACAAATTAGATGCCGTTCCAATCCATGGATGGGCCAGGCTAAAGGAAAGCAAAAAAATTGTTCTGACCCATACCTAACATTAGGTATTACTCAATATTGTATACCCATGCTTGTTCAAATTCATAAAGTTGAAGAATAAATTTGTAAGCAATCCACCGAGCTATCAAACTGCAGCCAAGAATTTGGGGACGAAAGAGAAGTACATGGTTACGAAAATTGGAGAAGATTAGGGGTTGGATTCAAACGCAGCGTTGCTTGGCGGCTGGTAGACCTCCGACCGGTGGCCATGCCCGTGCAGTGCGGCTGCAGTTGTGCAGCCATCTCCTGGCCGCCCATGCCTGGGGGTGGCGGACTGGCGGCCCGGCCACCAGGCCTACCTCCTCTCCGCCTCCATCCCATCTCGTCCGGCTGCACCTCCACGAGCTCGTTCAGCACCTCCGTCCTTCTCCGTCGAGGGCAGCGCGCCCGTAGTCGCTATAAGGCCCTTGCCCGGCTGCTCCGGCTCCGCGGACGACATGCGACCCTAAGTTTTCTTTTTTGAGGTTAAACAGGCCGCCACTTTATTACTTAATCAAATTCATAGGAATACAAACTTCATCTGGTGTATGGAACAACCAAACGTGGCAACCAACATCATGATAGGCTGAAGCACGAGCAGACCATGTGACTCCATGTTCGACGTCCTCGGCTCATGCACAAAAGCAATCGACGCCCCGACCACAAATCACCTCGTCCTCCGGAGAGCTTGGGAGAGGCTTCGTTTCTCCTCTCTCTCTCTCGTCTATCCACAGGAAAAGGGCGAACAGAGGAGCGACCTGTTTTCCGGCGGTGGTTCCGGCGATCTCTCCTTCCCATAGGCCTCGTGCTCAACATTGGGAGGAGAGTCGCCGGATCCACCGCTCGGATCTATATACCTGTAGACTAGGTGTAGTCTTCGTAGCTAGCATTTGGCCGGCCTTTGCTTCGTCTCCGGCGGTAAGTGTCGTGGCCTGCAATAAATTTGCTCCCGATCTTGTGCCGACGCGACGGCCTCCACTGCGCCCGGCGACAGATCTGAGAGCTAGGTTTCCAAGCGGGGTCGGCGCGGCGGCGACGACGATTCCGTTGTGGATTTTGTCCTCCAGCTCCGCCGTCATGGCCGAGTCCGCTCCGGCGCCGCTACGGAGCATGGGAGGAGTTGCACATGAGCGGGGCCGACGTGCGACGGCGACGACGTCGGCACACTCCAGGTGCTGGCGAAATCGACGCTGGGTTCGTGGTTGCTGGCGGGCGGCGCTGCCTTTCTTCGTCGACCGTGTCGACAGGATCTGGCGGCGCGGCGATCCTGGCAAGCTCGGGATTCTTCCCGGCCGACGTTCTCCAAAGTTTGTGACCTTGCCGTTCAAGGCGGGTCCCAATAGAGGTCCACGAAGCAGTGTTGCTGCGAGGAAGCTGGTCCGGATCATGGCGTGGTGGTGCCTCGTCTCCTCCGTACAGCGCCGGAAACAATCGATCAAATCGGTCCTGATACAGCGACTTACGACGTACCACGGTCGCTTCGCCGGTTTAATAGTAAAGATTTTGCTTTTAGTATATAAAAATTTAATATAATAGACTATAGATAGATAGAAAGATACTACATGAATCGTCCCCTTTCTTCATATCTATGGACTATTTATTGGTGGTATCCGATATTTTGGTATGGCATTAATTCAGGAACATTAATATTTGCCTTTCTTAGCAGGAATATCGGATAAACTTTGGCTTTCTTATCTTATAATCTATAATTCTAATATGAATGTGTAAAACGAGTTACAAAATTTCATGCACCTTTTTGAGATGTCTATATATAAACCATCCCGTTTGTAATCAGGATCAAAATCCCTCATACCGGCAGGCCACACAACATGGCGGGCATCAATGTCATCAGTTGGGAGCTGGTAAGGCCGAGCGAGGCCACCCCGCATGGCCCCTTTTGGCTATCTAACCTGGACCTTGGCGTTCGGAGCGGTTATTCGCCGATGATCTACTTGTTCCGGCCGCTCGGTGTGGGTTGCCCAGCTGATTTCTTCTCGGCGGACATCCTAAGGACCGCACTGTCCAGGGCGCTAGTGCCGTTCTACCCTTTGGCTGGTCGCCTCGGCATGGCCCCGGACGGGCGGCTGGAGATCGATTGCAGTGGCCAGGGTGCCGTTTTTGTTGTCGCGGAGTCAGATGCTGTGCTAGAAGATCTAGAGGGCTTCGCGCCGTCGAAAGCCATGTGTGACATGTTCGTTCCTCCCTCTGAGGAAGTGGTCGGTGCCGGCGGCAGACCTTTGCTCCTGCTTCAGGTTAGTTTGCTGATCGAGGTAAATATATCGTTCCTTTTTCTCACATAGAAACTAACAGATTGCTTATTCTGGCAACTAATCAGGTTACGTTCTTACATGGAGGAGGCGTGGTGCTGGGCACGGGCATGCACCACTATGCCCTTGATGGCCGCAGCTCATTCCACTTCATGCAGACGTGGTCCAGCTTGGCCAGAGGCGCCGCCGGCGACACTGTACCCCCGTTCCTCGACCGAAGTCCCCTCCGCGCACGCTCCCCGCCGGTCATCCTCTTCGACCACTTCCATGAGTACTGCCGGAACGCCGACGGGTCTGCAACAGGCGCCACCAGGCCGTCGGAGTTAGCCGGTGCCATCCTGCGTGTGACCAGCGCGCAGGCTGCCGTGCTCCGTGCGCGGACGGGCGAGTCCTTGTTCCGCTCTCTCGTGGCTCACATCTGGCACTGCGCGTTAACGGCGCGTGCGCTGCCCTCGGACGCAGAGTCCCGACTCTACACGGTGGTCGACATGCGTGCCCGCCTCTCGCCGCCACTCCCCAGCGCCTACTTCGGTAACGCTGGCGTTCGCACGTCGGTGTCAGCTAAGGTTGGAGACGTCCTCACCAGCCCCCTCAAGTTTGGCGCACAGCGGCTCCGCATGGCGACGGGCCAGGGCGACCAGTACGCCCGCTCGTTGGTCGACTACCTGGAGACGGCGGATGCGTCGTCTAAACCGGGGAGGGAGCTCCCAGATACGGACCTCCGGGTCATAAGCTGGATGGGCATGGCGTCGCATGACGCCGACTTCGGGTGGGGCGAGCCTGCAGTCGTTGCGCCGGCCGCCGTGTCCTACACCTGGTTCGTTTACAGCGTTGGAGATAGTGGCGATGTGGCGGTGGCCGTGGCGATGAAGCCGGATCAGCTGGAGCGGTTCAAGGAGCTCTTCTTCCACGAGAATGAGATGGCATGTTGAGTCCAAACGATAATGCATGAAATCAAACTAGCATATATACCAATTTGTACCGTATGAATGAACTGAAACTGCTTTAGCAAGTTTTCGCAGCAACGCACTGGTTCCACTTCTTGTATGAGTCGCAGCTTTGCCAATTTCTAATTTTCTATTTGTCAACAGTCTCACCAACCAAGGCTTTGAATTTGTAGCACCGTACCCATGCAATGCTTCGAATTACAACAAAACGTAGTAAGAAACATGGATCAAATTTTTGGTAAACATGAAATGTATCTATACCTAATAATAAAGGAGCTAAGGTTTCTGCCAAAATTTTCGTCAACGCTTTTTATTGGACCGTTTTACCCTCCCACCAATTCACTTAATACGCACCTACCATGTAGGGGTAAGTTAAGTATACCGTTTCATCTTTTTTTTTTTCCTTCACCCGTCGCCTCCCCTGGAGATTGGTCCTCCCACTACCGATCCAATCCTACCATGTTTTTCTCCGTTAGCAAAATTTACCCGAGTCCTGACCAGGCACGACTCCTCTTGCCTTTATATATAGAGCGATCCGTGCATCAGATCGATCGACAATCCAGAACGAAATCGCCAATACTTCATCAATCAGCCCAGATCTAGACAGTACCTCTCCTTGATCGAACAGCAAGATCGGAAGGGCCGGGAAGGGGATTGCTAGCGTTTGTCCCCTGCTGATTACGGTTTGCCTGCCTCGCTCAGGGCTCGACCTGTGGTCGGCCACGAAGAAGGCGTCGGCGTTCAGATCGAGCTCGCCTCGCGGCGGCGGGTGCCTGCATGACGAAGGAGAAGGGGAAGATTGATCAATTGATTCGTCTCAACACCGAAGCCAC
This sequence comes from Lolium rigidum, assembly GCF_022539505.1. Taxonomy (NCBI): domain Eukaryota; kingdom Viridiplantae; phylum Streptophyta; class Magnoliopsida; order Poales; family Poaceae; genus Lolium; species Lolium rigidum. Next base: position 29,230,250 of record NC_061514.1, on the reverse strand, counting down.
TGTCGGCGTGAGACTCATGCAACGGCGGGGTTTACCAGGAGAAGCAGACATCTAAGCTTTCACCGCGATGCGCGAAATCGCCGCGGAGTCTAGGCAGGCAGCAACGCACAGGTCCGTCGCGCAGCAGCCGGGTTAAACAAATCGGGAGTCTACAAGGGCACGAACAGTGGTGGATCAATCGCCTCGCCGGGCGGCGGCAGCACGAACTGAGAAAGACTGCCTGGCGCGGCGTAGCAGAAATCGAGGACTCGGCCAGCACCGCCGCTGATGCATCACGGGATGGCGAGGTACGCGTCCGCGCAGTCCTCCTTGCTCGCTGACATTGCGGACGTCATGCTCGAAGTCCGGGGGCTTGCCTTCTCGCTGACGCCCGAGAGGAGGTGCGCAAGAGAGATGCAACAGTTTCAGATTGGCAAAGTACATCCAGTGTATAGTTTCAGATTTCACATCTCGAGTTCAACATAATAAAGATACGGCAAACCAGGATAGCTGTCTCGAAGGCAGACTGACACAGCGGCTGTTTTGAGAGGTTTGCAAGGAATCCACGAGATTCCCTGCTCTGGAAAATCAGGCGTCGGATCTGTATGTTCTGAAATTTTTGTACATAGGAAGCGATGGTGGTTTATTTGTCATGCGACTATTTTTCTCTTGCAATTGGACGAGTTTTGCGTCTCTCTGTCCTTCCATCAAGAAGAGTCCCCCGACTTTTGAATTGTTTCTTAAAACACAACTGATTCTTTATTTCCAGAGTACAAAAGAACGACGTCGGCATTTATTAATGACAGGAGAGAACTGATCCTTGACGGCATCCATCCTAGAATCACCATCATTTATCAAATCCGTGTGTCTCTATCAGTTTGGCATTGCAGAGCGCACCCATGACTCTTGATCCCATGCCAAAGCAGAGCGCACCCATGACTGGCCCCCTGGGTATCTAGCTAGGCGGCTGCCCAAACCGGGCAGAGCACCGTGTTAAAGAAGCCGGGGAGACAACGGCGGCGACGAGCACAAGGAAGGTAAAGCGGGTGTGCCTAAAGACCATGAGGAGAACCTTGTCCCATCGGAGAAGCGCGCAAGTCGAGCATGGGGGCGTGATCCAGCTACGGGAAAGGAGGGGCAATTGGTGGCGCCTCCAAGAAGGAAAACGTCGTGGAAGACGTCGTCGTCACCCGCAAATCAACTATCCTGCATTGCAAGAGCTGGAAGATGGCAATATATACGAGACTGGAGGGAGTGAGCCCTGTTTAAAATGGTTAAGAAAAAAAAACAGAAAAATAAGCATGACAGTTTCTAGGGTTGTGTTCTAGAGCCGTTGCAACGCACGGGCTTATTTCCTATATATCTATACCTAATAATAAAGGAGCTAAGGTTTCTGCCAAAATTTTCGTCAACGCTTTTTATTGGACCGCGTACCGGTTGGTTGAAATTTCGGTATCCCGTACAGTTTTGTATCGTTGGGCGTTGGATGTGGGCCGCTTCGCCGTTGTTTTGTCCCCGCTCGCTGCTGGGCCAGCTCCGCGTGCGACCCATCGGAATCAAAAGCATAATCCATAGCTAAAAAATGCCTACATGATTAGTACCACCTCGATTCATTACGTGAAGATTTGCCGGTTCATATACGCAGTTCCCTGGATGTCAACAAGCCACCTGGGAAAGCAGGAGTAGCAAGGTCTAAGATCTACCAGGCACCAGGAAGGAATTGGTTAGCGGCCGACACCGAAAAACTCGGATGTCTCAGACGGAAGGAAAATGCGAGAAAGGAGGAGAGGAAACAGAGGGGCACTCTCGGACGGAAGGAAATCAAGCGTTAGCGGTGGGGGAAGGAGCGAATGGAGGACCATGATTTGAGCAGATGGAGACACATATTTGAGATGGCGAGAAAGGAGGAGCAGATGGAGACACATATGTCACGGCGCGCATCGGGACTCCTCTGGGAATTTGTCGATCCCGCGGAATCCGCCGATCTGAAGGATGAGCAGGCTTGCCACGTTGAATTCGCCGAAGATGAGCAGCGCTTGGCGCAGGGAATTCGCGGATCTAGAGGATGAGCTCGGCCGCGAGCAAACTTTCCTCTCCCCCATCCTCCGCCCTCCCTAATTTCTCATGATGCAGGGTATTGGGCACCTCACTGATCTACTTCTCCGACAAGCAGCGGGCAGTACGCCCTTTTCGCCGCCAAAACGCCGCTGGTACCATGGCAGCGCCGGCCTGATGGGCGTTGACTGAATTGAGGTGCCATAGTCGGCCGCTTGGCCAGGCTCGACAGCCACACAGGCGCTGGACGATGGATGACGACTTGGTCAGCAGGCGCGCACGGTCATCTTACGGCCGCATCGCCTTCAGCTGGGAGGCGCGCGCCGGCAGCTGACGGGTGATGCGTGGCCTTTTTCCTGGATAAGAGCTGAAGTGCGTTGGTACAGTATACTGTGCAATTCAGACTTCAAATGCAATACAACAGCAGCCTCGAGATTGGAAAGAAGTTGGCCGGCCGGAGATAATTGCCCGGGGCTCTGTATCGTTCTAATCGATGGCAATTACGGTTTGAGCATTTCTCTCTTCTCCTCTCCGTTTCTTCCGTCAACGAATTTTGACTGCGTGTAGATTGGAGTTAAATAGTCTCATCTCGCAGTTCCGTTGATTGGTCTGAAAATTTAATGATTTTGGCCAGGAAATATAAAACCCCATGTGCTGTGATGACCGCATCTCAAAACGGGAGTATAAGGTGTCAACCTAATTAAATGGGATCCCTGAAGCGGACGCATTATACTTCTTCCGAGTCGAACTTTTAAAAATTGAACTCTCACTCTGTTCTGGGCAAAAGAGCCTCCGCCTATTCTAGGTCATTTGACCAACATAATATCAGGTATTAGAAAGTTTCGATATTCTACTTCCTTATGATGTTTGCGTTGAATAATTTATATTATATTGATTAAAATGATGATCTAGAGATACACACAACCCCTATGATCGTGAACCGGGATAGAGAGAGTAATTCTATTGACAATAGTAAAAACATATAAGATACTGTATTGGTAGGAGGTATATCATGAAATCTATATTTCAAAAGCAACCTATTGATACTAATATATTATCATACATGCCGCTACGATTTTCTATGAAGCTGATTAAATTATAAGAACCTTACTTAACAAGAGCTTAATGTATACATATTCACGGATCGAATAAGTTTGTGGGCGTAGCTTGGTTGTAATTTAATAGAATTTCGGGAGAAACCATCTATGACCCACCTCTCTGGATCCACAAAGAGATGCAACGAGTTTGATGGCTGGAACGACGTGTCGGGGATGCGATTAATTAGTTTTTTTTTGCATCTTTGTTATTTTTGTTAGCCTCCCTTTCACTTGTTACAACATATTTTGAATAGAGTACTAAAATAGTATTTTATAAACAATACTAATTTAGCAGACTAAATAAGCCATTTCATTCTCGGCGGTAAAGAATTAACCCTTCTTGACCGTAGCTGCATTCCTGTCAAGAATATTTTATCTCGGTAGGATTTTTGAAAAAAATCCAAAGTGCACCTTCTTGACGCAGATTTTTTCTATCCCCGGTGCAACGCACGGGCACTTTTGCTAGTCTTTTCCTAAGTGAACCATATTGGAGTTTTACGAGCATTTCATCCTTCTTCTCTTTTATTGGGGCCATATCTAGTAGAAGTAAGGTTTTCACATCTTGCTTCTCTTTGACGACCTACATCTCAGATTGTTTGACCATCACATGCGCCATTGCCACTACGGAAAAACGTCACTGTGCCGCCGGCTAGGCGGATACCGCCGGCCACCGCCAGCACAAAAAAGGACATCGGCACGATCTTGTTCTAGCCGTCGGCACAGGAAAGCCGTTGGCGTAGGGGTTTTCGTTATGACGGTGAGGAAACAACCCAACAACGTTAGTACTGTGTCGATGGCTTAGCCGTCGGCACAAGCCCTGTGTTCTTTTCTCCACGCACCTCCGGGGAATCTCCTTTTTCAGTTTACAAAAACATATAAGAAAATTTTAGAAAATTTAAAAAATGAATTCCTTTAAGAGGACCATGTATTATATGGTCTAGTTATTAGGAAAATTAACAGGCATGAATTTTCATATATTATGTAAAATGGCGTCATGTTTCGGTAGAACATGATTTTCGGTTGCATACGACCTCCGATGAAAGCGTTTTTATAGAAAATATATATGCGCAAAATTTGCAATCCAATTTCAACCACCAACGACCATTTAGTGAAATTTTAGATTCCCTAAAATCGAAAAGGAAACATAATTTTTTCAGCTTTCAGATTTTGATGAAAAACAATAATAATAATAATACAAATTAAATTTATTTTCTTGTTTCATGATTTATTATTTCTTATTCATTGTTCTTTAGTCAAATAATTGTTTGAAGTTCAAACAATAAAGAAGTGTGATATCATGGCCCAAACGGTAATAGGATTGATAGGATACTGTTGTTAACAAAGAAGAACTCCTCTTGTTCGGAATGAACAACGAAGTTAAACGTGCTGGGTTGGAAGCAGTTTTATGATGGGTGACTGACCGGAAAATTTTGACTATTAATAACTAATTCGACTTAATATTAAGCATGGTTAAAGAGACTATACTGTCCAACAATTTAAAAAAAATTGATAAAAAAATTGAAAATCTTTACTATTATATTAGAGTTGGGGATGGTGTGCACTTTGACATCAAACATTCAGAAAATCTCAACCGTCGATCTCCTAAAAGACGCCCATCAAACATTGTTCCTGTCGCTCAGAAAAAATAGAAACATGTTTATTGCATATCAATCCAGTTACCACACAATAAGGAAACATATAAGTCCAGCATCAATCTCGTCCAACATCAAAAAAGAAAACAATCACACCCAATTTGCTTTCACATATCTTTCTATACTATTATATACGAGTTGCTGATGGTAGGTAACTTTGCACTTTGCCTACTTTGCACTTTGCGTTCATCTGGAGCGTTTAAATTGTATCCGATGTCACATAGATTCGCCGCAATAGAATGCAAGATCTGAAAGTTTCAAGAATTTGATCCGTAATTAGTAGACTATCATTATTTATCGTTCCCAACTAAACTCACTGCATGCAGCTAAAAAGGAAGAGATGAGCGCACATATTCCTTCCCCTCGTTAAATAGTCTGCTATTAATACAATCAAATATCATGATAGAGCTACAAAAATCACGCACGCAATCTTCTTTCGATTTCCTCATTGGCGCTCAATTGCCGGCAATCTAATCAAATCATATTTATTACGTCAAATTTGGCAGACTATTAATTGTGAGATGGTGTACATCAAATTTGATGGTACACGAAATCCTCTCAAATCCCACGTTACCTCATTCGAATAGGCAAGAAAGAATTGTCGTGCCAGCGTATAATCCGAGTAGCTGCGACGTTGGAGCCTCGGAGGAGCCAAGGACTGGCATGGCTCCCTCTTGCCGCACGTAGGACGGGCTAACGGACATGTAGTAGACCCCAGTCAGCAACAAGCTCTCCTAACACGGCGATGCTATGCTTCAAGACGACATCCCCATGTCCATTGCCTCCTATCAAGATGGCGCCCAAGGCAATCGTCGACATCACACTGGTCGAAAAAGGGCCTTCGATCTAGCCCCATTAGTCCTCAAATATTTCGAACCGTGACTAATGGGATCTTTAGTCGCGTTTCGGGAGGCGAACCGCAACCAAAGGCCTGGACCCAGGGCGCTCGGTGGCCAGCTAGTGCACGTGAGGGGCTTTAGTCGCGGTTGGCCAGGCCAACCGCGACTAAAGGCCTTCGGGCACCTTTAGTCGCGGTTTGCCAGGCCAACCGCGACTAAAGCCCCTCCCCTATATATACCCATCCAGCAGGCTCACTTAGCCATTTGGTGCCACTTTCTTCACAACCTTCACAAGTGGGTGGTTGGTTTGATTTTGGTTCCTCTTATGCATAGAAGGTGTTCGATGAAATGCCCGAGAGATAGAAAGAAACATGATATGAAGTGTCCGAGCCACACTTGAGCTTTCTCATTTATTTTTCCTCGATCGCGGTTAGCAACTTGAACCTTTCATGTGTCATTGATAAAATATGCATGTGTGTAGTTAATTGTTTAATTTCTATTATTTCTAGATAGTTAGTTTAACAAATGCATGATGGTTAATTATATACTTTATATAATAATAATGCAGATGAATCGGCAATGGATGTACGGTAACCGACTCTCCGGCGAGTTCACTACGGGTTTGAAAGATTTCCTCGTAGTGGCTAATGCGAACAAGCAGGGCGGTTTTGTTACCTGTCCATGTGTTTGCTGTAAGAATCAGAAGGGTTACTCTTCCTCAAGAGAAGTTCACCTGCACCTGCTTTGGCACGGTTTCATGCCAAGATATAATTGTTGGACCAAGCATGGAGAAAGAGGGGTTATAATGGAAGAAGATGAAGAAGGGGATGATTTCATCGATGAGAACTATCTTGATCATTTCGGTGATACTTTCATGGAGGATGCTGAAGGTGGGGAAGGTGAAGGGGAATGTGAAGGGGAAGGTGAAGAAGATGCACGTGATGAGCCCGTTGATGATCTTGGTCGGACCTTTGCTGATGCACGGAGAAGCTGCAAAACTGAAAAGGAGAGGGAGAATTTGGATCGCATGTTAGAGGATCACAAAAAGTCGATGTACCCCGGATGCGATAATGGTCTGAAAAAGCTGGGCTGCACACTGGATTTGCTGAAATGGAAGGCACAGGAAGGTGTAGCTGACTCAGGATTTGAAAACTTGCTAAAATGTTGAAGAATATATTTCCAAAGAATAACGAGTTGCCCGTCAGTACGTACGAAGCAAAGAAGGTTGTCTGCCCTCTAGGTTTATAGGTTCTGAAGATACATGCATGCATCAATGACTGCATCCTCTACCGCGGTGAATACGAGAATTTGAATGAATGTCCGTATGCACTGCATTGCGTTATAAGATCAGAGGCGATGACCCTGCTGACGATGTTGAGGGCCAGAAACCCAGGAAGAGGGTTCCCGCCAAGGTGATATGGTATGCTCCTATAATACCACGGTTGAAACGTCTGTTCAGGAACAAAGAGCATGCCAAGTTGTTGCGATGGCACAAAGAGGACCGTAAGTCGGACGGGGAGTTGAGACACCCCGCAGATGGAACGCAATGGAGAAAGATCGACAGAGAGTTCAAAGATTTTACAGCTGACGCAAGGAACATAAGATTTGGTCTAAGTACGGATGGCATGAATCCTTTTGGCGAGCTGAGCTCCAGCCATAGCACCTGGCCCGTGACTCTATGCATCTACAACCTTCCTCCTTGGTTGTGCATGAAGCGGAAGTTCATTATGATGACAGTGCTCATCCAAGGTCCGAAGCAACCCGGCAACGACATCGATGTGTACCTAAGGCCATTAGTTGATGAACTTTTACAGTTGTGGGGCAGACCTGGTGTACGTGGGTGGGATGAGCACAAAGAAGAGGAATTTGACCTACGTGCGTTGCTTTTCGTAACCATCAACGATTGGCCTTCTCTTAGTAACCTTTCGGGACTGTCAAATAAGGGATACAATGCATGCACGCACTGCTTACATGAGACTGAAAGTCTATATTTGCCAAATTGTAAGAAGAACGTGTACCTTGGGTATCGTCGATTTCTTCCGAAAATTCATCCAGTAAGAAAGAAAGGCAAGCATTACAACGGCAAGGCAGATCACCTGCCGAAGCCCATGGAACGTACTGTATTTGATATGGTCAAGGATTTGAAAGTCATCTTTGGAAAGGGTCCTGGCGGACAATCAGTTCCGCAGGGAGCTGACGGGCACGCACCCATGTGGAAGAAGAAATCTATATTGTGGGAGCTAGAATAGTGGAAAGTCCTAGATGTCCGCTCTGCAATCGACGTGATGCATGTTACGAAGAATATTTGCGTGAACCTCCTAAGCTTCTTGGGCGTGTATGGGAAGACAAATGATACAAAGGAAGCACGGCAGGACCAGCAACGTTTGAAAGATCCTAATGACCGGCATCCGGAATGGTTTCAAGGTCGTGCCAGCTACGCTCTGACCAAAGGAGAGAAGGTCATCTTTTTTGAATGCCTGAGCAGTACGAAGGTCCCGTCTGGATTCTCGTCGAATATAAAGGGAATAATAAACATGGCGGACAAAAAGTTCCAAAACCTGAAGTCTCACGACTGCCACGTGATTATGACACAATTGCTTCCGATTGCATTGAGGGGCTCCTACCGGAAAATGTTCGAGTAGCCATTGTGAAGCTATGTGCATTCCTCAATGCAATCTCTCAGAAGGTAATCAATCCAGAAGATCTACCACGGCTACGAACGATGTGGTCCAATGTCTTGTCAGTTTCGAGTTGGTGTTCCCGCCATCCTTCTTCAATATTATGACGCACCTCCTGGTTCACCTAGTCGAAGAGATTTCCATCCTCGGTCCTGTATTTCTACACAATATGTTCCCCTTTGAGAGGTTCATGGGAGTATTAAAGAAATATGTTCGTAACCGTGCTAGGCCAGAAGGAAGCATTGCCAAGGGCTATGAAAATGAGGAGGTAATTGAGTTTTGTGTTGACTTTGTTCTGACCTTAAGCCGATTGGTCTTCCTCGATCGTGGCACGAGGGGAGACTAAGTGGAAAAGGCACAATCGGAAGGAAATCAACGATATGTATGGACGACCATTCTATGACTGAAGCACACCACACAGTTCTGACCAATTCCAGCTTGGTGGCTCCGTACTTTGAGAAACACAAGAATATTTTACGCGAGGACAACCCGGGAAGCTCTGAATCCCGGACGAAGGCCCACATGGAGACTTTCGGCAGCTTGGTTGAGAAAACATTTAATGAATGACGATGATGTTGTAGATCAGTCTGTACATGTTGGCCAAGACACCATCTTCGACTATAACGACTTTCCAAGGGTACGAGATAAATGGGAATACATTTTACACGATCGCCCAAGATAAAAAGAGCACCAACCAAAACAGTGGTGTCCGCTTTGATGCAGCAACCGAGAATGAGCAAAAGGTCACATATTATGGTTACATAGAGGAGATATGGGAACTTGACTATGGACCCTCCTTTAAGGTCCCTTTGTTCTGGTGCAAATGGTTCAAGCTAACAGGAGGTGGGGTAAAGGTGGACCAGCAATACGGAATTACAATGGTGGATTTCAACAATCTTGGTTACCTTGACGAACCATTCGTCCTAGCGAAAGATGTCGCTCAGGTTTTCTATGTGAAGGACATGAGTAGCAAACCGAGGAAACGGAAAGATAAGAAAACGATCAGTACATCATGCGATGATCCAAAGCGCCACATTGTTCTTTCAGGGAAAAGAAACATCGTGGGAGTGGAGGACAAGACAGACATGTCAGAAGATTATAATATGTTTGGTGAAATTCCGCCCTTCAAAGTGAACACCGACCCAAGCATTAAGTTAAATGATGAGGATGCTCTATGGATACGGCTCAATCGTAAGCAAGCAGGGACACAAGGGAAGAAATGATGTGTAATTAATAATTTATTGTACCAAACTTTGTTGAATGGATCATGTGAATTATATTATCTGTGATGTGTTCGGTGTCCATTTTCGAATGATTCGAGATACCACTGATGATACATGAAATTTGGAGTGACTAATTCATACTCCTGCCTATGCGTATAATGGGAAAAGGACTAGAGGAGCCGTAATTGCATGGGATTTGGTGGATCTAGCATTGCCGAAATTGATTGGCCATGCCATAAATACCACTGATGATACATGAAATTTGGAGTGACTTAGTCATACTCATGTCTAGGCGTATAATATGCATACTCGTAGTCTTCATAGTCGCCGCCGTTGTACTGGTAGTCGCCGCCTTCTAAGTTGCCGCCGTTGTCGTCGCTGCTGTCGTCGTCGCTGTCGTCGGGCGGCGCTCGTGGCTCGAACTGAGGGTAGCGCAGGCGGGGGATATCGTCGGCCGTGATGTAGTCCATGACGCTCTGTAGAGTCCGGCCGTACCACCATAGCCGACGGCCGGCCTCGTGGAAGTTCCCGTGGAGGCAGACCGTCCTCCTCATACCTTGCGAGCGCCCTGTCACGCCGATTGATGAAGAAGGCGTCCCAAGTATGCTGGTTATCGGGATGCCAGCGGGGATTCATCCGCTGCTCCGGCGTGAGATCGAGGTAGTAGTGGTTCGTGATGGCCGCCCGGCGCGTAGTACCCTGAGGGACGGGAGGGACCGGCATGTCTCCGGCGCTTAGGCTCCAGCCGGCGGGGACGCGGTAGCCCGGTGGGCAAGGGTAGTTCGAGGCGCAAAGCTCCTCCATCTGCTGGTAGGTTAGAGTGGGTGCGGTGGAAGCCATGAGAGAGTGATGAGAGATTGTAGAGATGTGATAATGCTGGCCAAGCCGGGCTACATATATGTAGTGAGAAATGGCGGGAAAAATTGGAGCGGGAAGACAGGAGGCGGGAAGAAAGTGGCGGGAAGAAAGAGGCGGGAAGACAGGGAAGAAATGGCGGGTAAGGACGTTTGGGTAAGCTTTAGTCCCGACTGGTGGGTGCAACCGGGACTAAATGTGGTTTTTGTGTCATCTAAGAAAACTGTCGGTGGGATAAGGACGTTTGGGTAAGCTTTATTCCCGGCTGGAGGGTGCAACCGTGACTAAAGCTGTCGGCATGATAAGGACGCGTGGGTGGACGCACTTCTCGATGAGATAAAGCATGTAGCGCACGACGCCCTGTCGGAGGAACAAGACAAAGCAGAAGCGGCGCCGTGCCTATAAAAGGAGCATCGATACGCCTTGGCAAGCAGACCAACAAGCCAACCTAGCAGGTAGGGAGAGTTTCATCCCCATGGATGGAGTAAAGGGTTGGAAAATCTCCCGTGGCGCAACTTCTCGAAGATGTCGTCGGTGCACACGCCCTACGGCATCTTCGGAAGTTGCTCCTCGGGAAAATTTTCCTGCAAGCCCTTGAAAGACTCCATCTGCTCTAACAGTGTTGGGTAAAGGGTTCGAAAATCTCCCGCGGCCGGGAAGAACTTCTCTGATTTTTTTGATATATTATTTGTATTTTTAACATTTTGAAATGAATTAGTTCTATTTTTATTAATTTTTTGATATATTATTTGTATTTTTAAGATTTTGAAATGAATTAGTTCTATTTTTCTGAATTTTCTGATATATTATTTGTATTTTTAACATTTTGAATTGAACTAGTTTTATTTTTATGAATTTTTTGATATATTATTTGTATATTTAACATTTTGAATTGAATTAGTTTTATTTTTCTTAATTTTTTGATATATTATTTGTATTTTTAAGATTTTGAATTGAATTAGTTTTATTTTTCTGAACTTTTTGATATATTATTTGTATTTTTAAGATTTTGAATTGAATTAGTTTTATTTTTCTGATTTTTTTGATATATTATTTGTATTTTTAAGATTTTGAATTGAATTAGTTTTATTTTTCTGAATTTTTAGATATATTATTTGTATTTTTAAAAATTTGAAATGTATTAGTTTTATTTTTTGAAAATTAATCTGGAAAAGCACCTTTAGTCGCGGTTGGGGAAACCAACCGCGACTAAAGGTGGTTTCCGCGGGAACCGCAAAAACGGGCGAAAAAAGGCCTTTAGTCGCGGTTGGTGTGGCCAACCGCGACTAAAGGCCCCTCCCTATAAATACGCGCGGGCGGCGCGCAGCGATTCACTTCTTCTTGCTCCACTCGAACCGCCAGGCTGCCGCGCGCCGCTGCGTCCTCCTCTTCGTCGACCTCGCCGACCGTCTGCCTCCGCCGCGCGTCTCCCTCGTCCTCGCCGATCGCCGCCCTCGTCGCCGCCGTTGGCCGCCGCCTCCTCCTCTTCTCCCGCGCCCGCCCCGTGTATGTCGTCGTCTAACCTCGATCTGCCGGCGCCCCCCGCCGCCGAACCCTGCACGCCGCCGCCAGACGATGCCGAACGATGCCGCCGCCGCCATACTTGCGCCGCGCCGTCGCCTCCGACAGTCGCCGCCGCCAGACCTTGCGCCGCGCCGCAGTGCACCCCGGCAGCGAAGCAGAGAGGGAGAGAGGATCGAGAGAAGGCCTGCAGGGCGCGCCTCTGGCCGATTTTTTTGTTTTTTTTTTGTTTTTTTTTAATTTGTAACTAATAAAATTTGTGTTTTTTTGTCTTTTTAATTTTAACTACTTAACCAAAACATAATAATTTGGAATGTTAAGTAAAAATAATAATGTTGGAATGTTAAGAAAAAAATAACTTAAAAAATAACTTAATTGGCATGTTTGGAATTTGGAATATTGGCGTGTTAAGTACAAAAATAATTACAAAGTTTGGAATTTGGAATATCGGCTTCGACCCCACGTGTATACGGAGGGGGCGGCGAGGCCTCGCCTCCCCCTCCGTAAACGCGCGGGGTTTTTTTTTTCTTTTTTACGAGAGAGAGGATCGGCACCGCCACCGTCACCGCCACCGCCCTTTCGCCACCGTCACAGCCACCACCCTTTCGCCACCGCCCTTTCGCCACCGCCACCGGTCTCTCGGTCACGCGATCACTGCGAGGCGAGGTCGATCGTCCGCATAGATATGTGATAATGCTGGCATATACACAATTAATTAGTTTTTACTACATGTTTTCAGGAGTGACACATATGGCGGACGATAGAGCCGACCCGATTAGGGATAACTATAATCCGGAAGCTGAGGCACATCTTTTCGGCATCATAAACGGCGACATTCTTTATGTGCCGGCCGAAGAAGATGAAGAAGAGGATATCTCTTCTTATCTGAACCTTGGCGGTGAAGATGAAGGTCGTCGGCGAGGTGATGACGAAGGAATGGGCACTGTTGATGGAGGTCAACCGTCGACAAACACCTCCGGCGATGTTGATAAGCAATTAGCAATCACCACCTCCGGCGAGGTATATATATACATCGATCCTCTGGTGATACAAATTTACCGATTTCAATAAATATGTGTATTAACTCGACTCTCTTTCTTATTTTAGCCCTCGGCCAGCGGATCGTCGAAAAAATCGGTGAAGACAAAGCGTGGCAAAACCAAGACGCTGAAACAAGGAGTAACATATACCATTGATGTTATCAGTCCAACCGGCAAGCCGCTGGAGCCCGAAGAGGCGTACACCAAGTTCATCAACCAATGCGGAGTCGTTGTTAGAGACAGCGTCCCAATCACCGTCCAGGAATGGCATGAGCCAGTGAAGGCACGTGTTGGTTCCAGTTTCGTCAGCAAGAGAAAGAAAAAGGAATGCTGGAGAACGCTTATGGAGCATTTCGTTCTACCTCCGGAATACAACAAAAAAGATGAATTCGGTAACGATGATCCGGAGGGACGTAAGAGGAGGAGGCTGGTCAAAGAGTTCGCTCTTCAGAAGATGGCCACAACATTCCGGACATACAAGAAAAATTTAGCGGCTCAATATGTCGAGAAGGGAAAGACTCCGGATTTCAGCGGACAGTATGAGAAGCTGAAAGATGATTGGCCCGAATTTGTGAGGCAAAAGAAATCATAGGAATTCAAGGCCATATCGGATAAAAATAAGGCAAATGCGGCTAAGAAGCAGTACAATCATATTATGGGGCCAGGAGGATACCGCCTTTCGGAGCCTAAGTGGCAGAAGATGGAGGATGACCTGAGGGCGCGACGAATCCGTCTAGGTAAAGAGGGATGGGACCCTAGGGCCAAAAGCTAGTGGTACGGGCATGGGGGAACGCTAGACCCGGTGACAGGGGAGTGTACCCACCGAGACACAAAGTTTAAACCCACCCAAGCCCTTATTGACGCAATGAGGGATGCTCAAGAGGGGAAGATCAAGTTCAACAGAGAGAATGACGCGCTGACAAAAGCCCTCGGGGGAATCCTGAACACGGAGGACGTGTACGAGGCAAAGGCGTCATTTCGTGGAAAGAAGGGTTTTCCCAGGAAAATGACCCCTACAGTTACAGAAGCCGTAAGAGAAAGGCGGATCGGGAAAAAGATGTTGTGGCGCGGTTGGCATCCGAATTCGATGAGATGAAGAAAACCCTAAATGTACTAGTACAAGAAAGAGAAGCAGCTGGGACGCATGAAGATCATCCAGCGGATCTCAAAAGCCAGCAGCGGAGAAGCAGCGTGGCTTCCACGGAGGCCCCGCCGGCTACTGCTAATGCACCAGCGATCGATATTACTGCACCGGAGCCTCCTCGCTACCCCGTGGACGATGTAAAGGAGATGAAAGAATGTCATCTGCATTATCCAATTGGGAACATGTCCACGAAGGTAGCCATCGGCGGTGCTTTACCATGTTTACCCGGAGCACTCCACCACAACAACCCCATTCAAGATGGCTATGCTCGTGTCACGGTGGAGGACATAGTCCCGGGGTTTGAGGACCTGGAGATTGACATTGCTACACCCGAAGGGGAGAGAAGACTTGGAGGTGTCAAGCGCCAGTTCATTCTATGGAAAAAGAAGTTAATCAAGTTTCCAGGCGAGGCGCCAAGGCCAACAATTCCACCCCCCCTCCGATGGTGGTGGCGGCGGTGGTGGTGGTGGTTCACCTACACCTCCTTCACGTCAGCCGACGCCGCCCCCCAGTCCACAACGTCTGGCGGGTGATCAGCCGCCGCCTCCCAGTCCTCGTCCGGCGGGTGATCAGACGCCGCCCCCCAATCCACCTCCGGCAAAGAAGCAGAAGCAGTCCTGGACTATTAACCCGGACCCTTATGTACCTAAGACCACAAAGGTACCGGAGCCATCACTGAAGCCTCTCCCCACAAGGCCTTGGGAACGTAGTGCCGAGGAAACTGACGCGGCTGCGGCTTCTGATTATGAGAAATGGAAGGCGGACTGCAAGAAGAAAAGAGAGCCCGAGCCCAAGCCAGTATTTTCTGATGAGCAAAAGAAGTGGGCTAAGTCATTTTTGAGCACACCGTCCCAAGCCACGAAGAATCTGCCTGACGACTATGCACGTGAACTTCGTAGGCAAGCAAAAATATTGAAGGAGAAGAAAGACTTGGCGGAGAAGCAGCAGAAGAAAGCCTTGGAGGAGGCCGAGAAAGAAGAAAGTAAAAAAAGCGGGAAAAAACAAGTTGCCCAGCTCGGGGAACAAAGTAAACAATCGACCCCCCCCCCCCCCCGCCGGTCCGGATGCCCCCGATATCATAGCAGCTACGGCAGCACAGGGATTGACTGTAACGAGTGCCAGAGAACAAGCGGCCAACTTCGGTATGACTCTTCGTGCAGTGTTAGGCCTTGAGGAGGCGCCAATGAGTAAACCAGTAATTACATATGTGCGGAATGGGCCCCTCGTCGAGCTTGCGCAGGAAGAGGATCTACCTCAACAAATGAAAAATCCGCTACGTTGGTACAAGGGTTACATAAAAACTAACGCCGGCAAAGAATATATTTATGCGGAAGTTAGACATGAGCATCACTTCAAACATTACTATGTAACAATTGGTTTGAGTGAATTGTTCCAGCTGTTCAATCTGCGCGAGCTCGACAAATCTATCATCAGTTACTACGTTCTGTAAGTGATTTATTTATACCCCATCTCGTTCATTGCCTGCACTATATATATATAAATTGTCCTAACTATATTGTTGTGTACGCTATTATGCAGAATGAAGATTCGGGAAATGCGAATAAGGAACATCCATGATGTTGGGTTCATTGACCCACAAATCCTTAATGGATATGTGTTAAAACAACACCCGCCGACGTGGAGGAAGACTTGTACCAGTTTCTTAAAAAGCAGCAACTCAAAAGTCAAATTCTATTTCCTTACCATTTTGGGTGAGTGTTTCTGTCTTGAGCATATTCTATTTTGTTTACTCCATGCATGCATGGTATGTCTAATCGATGAGTTATTCATGACTGTGCATGTATCGTGTCCGCAGGTTCCACTGGATTCTGCTAATAATTGAATTTCACACCTCCAGAGTTGTCATCATGGATTCTCTAAATATGGATCCAAAGCTTTGGGTCAACATGAGAAAAATGCTGCAAAAGTAATTATTTTCATTCATTTGCGCTCTATATCGATCGGCCTCTTTCTTTCATTTCCTAATATTGCAAGTAACTAATAACTCCCTTGTTCATTTAATTTTCTTTGCCTCGTAGGGTTTGGACACGGTTCACAGATGAAACAGTCGGTGAATTCAAAAAAGAGCTAGACTTTAGAAGGTCACTGACTGGGGATATTCAGCCACCGGGGACCAATCTATGTGGATATTATGTTTGTGAGTTCATCCGGAGATACACCTCTGAGCGGTTGCCGTCGGAAAACAACGTCAAGAGGAATGCCTTCCGGAAGACGCTTAGTCCAGAAGCTCGCTTCCGACCAATTCAAGAGGAACTAGCAGGATTTTTGATGAGGGAAGTCCTCGATCCTAAAGGAGAACACTATTATAAGGACGTAGAACTTCTGATGCCGTAAATTATGTATCGAAACTTGTTCGAAATTGTATATATATGGTCATCCGATATTGAATATATATTGTATATTCCTCTTGAATTCTTTTGTGTTCTAATTTCAAATTTGTTTGAAATTGTACATTCATATGCATGTATGTAGTACCGTAAAATATGTGAAACTCCTTCAAAATTAAAATAAAACACAAAAGAAATAAAACAATACAAATTAAAAAGAAACCAGATTTGGGGGGGGGGGGGGCTAAAACCCTAAACTTGCGGCGGCCTTTAGTCGCGGTTGGCCAGAAGAACCGCGACTAAAGGTCCTCCGCCCCGACGGTCTCCTGGCGCCCACGTGGACGGGCCTTTAGTCGCGGTTCGTAAGCAACCACGACTAAGGGGGGGGGAGGGGGGCTTTAGTCCCGCTTATTTAATACCGGTTGTGCAACCGGTATTAATGGCCGTTGCGAACCGCAACTATTGGCCCTTTTTCCACCAGTGCAAAGATACTTTGCACTCCCTCCGGTCGGATTAAATCGACTTGCAAGCCAAGTCGTACACAAGATACCATATGGGTACACAAGATACATGTCATGCAATTCGCAAGTGACAATATCCTCTACAAAGCCCTACCGCCTGGTTATAAAAGGAAATGCTTCCTTGCTAAATACCTTGTGGGCTTTAGATCCAAGTAGCTAGAGAGAAGAGAGGGAAACATAGAGAAGGCAGGGAGATCCAGAGCTCGAGCAATTGGGAGCTCATCTCTTCATCAACAACACCAGCGCGCAGAAGGTTCGCCTCTTTTCATATCTTTTACTTCGCTTCTCCTTCCTTGACTAGCAGGAGACGAATGTTGTCTGTTTGCTTTGTGGTTCAGTTTATAGTGTGATGTTCAGTACTTGTCTATGAGTGTTTGTAATAGTGCAGCCTAGTCGTGAGTGTTTCATCACTGAAGTTTTATATCTATATTTACCACTTCCGTCACAAATTAGATGCCGTTCCAATCAGTGGCGGAGCTTGAAAAAAGTCCATGGATGGGCCAGGCTAAAGGAAAGCAAAAAAAATGTTCTGAAACAAACCTAACATTAGCTATTACTCAATATTGTATACCCATGATTGTTCAAATTCATAAAATTGAAGAATAAATTTGTAAGCAATCCACCGAGCTATCAAACTGCAGCCAAGAATTTGGGGACGAAAGAAAAGTACATGGTTAGGAAAATTGGAGAAGATTAGGGGTTGGATTCAAACGCAGCGTTGCTTGGCGGCTGGTAGACCTCCGGCCGGTGGCCATGCCAGTGCGGTGCGGCTGCAGCTGTGCAGCCATCTCCTGGCCACCCATGCCTGGGGGTGGCGGACTGGCGCTGATACCTTCTTTGCTGCTAGCTCCTGATACTCTCTACTGATTCTCCAACCCACCTTGCTTTTCAGTCTAAATCGTTCCACCGGGATAGCTCCACATAGGCGTGCGAAACAATACTAAGAGAGAAGAGCAAAAGACGGTCAACATAATGGGCCATTGCGTTTTGATAAGCTCGGCCTTGGATGGATAGTCTATATCACTCAGCTTTTCTTGTCAAAGCGTGACCCTTTTTAGTGTTTTCAGTAATGTGTGTCCCATAATTCAAAAATATATAAAAAGCACCATTTGGCTTTATCTTTTTCTGGTTACACAAATCTTCATCAATTTTTTGATACTAGCTCTGTGAGCCCGCTGGCTGACTTAACTTACTCCCTGTGGAAACCCAACAATTTACATACGGAGAAAATCAGTTCAATCACATGACAGCTGGTCCAGCCATTGGTCCATTGAGATTTAGAGCATCTCCAGTCGCGTCCCCCAAACGGCGTTTGGGGGACGGCGGACAAGAAATGGGGAAAAAAGCTGTCCAGTCGCGTCCTCCAAAGCTAATTAGAGCCTCATTTTGTGTCCGGCGTCCCCGGTAGAGACTCTATGATAGAGTCTCTACCGGGGACGCCGGACACAAAATGAGAGCCCATATGCATGCATGCAGCCCCTGGTCCCCACATGCTAGTCTCTTTCCCCACAATTTCTCTCACCTACTTTTTCCACATGGGGTGGTCCCCTTTATTAAAATGCATGCATCCGGACGCTGTTTGAGGGACGCGGCTGGAAAGGGCCTCTTTTTTGTACAGATTTTTGGTCTCTTTTTGTCCGGCGCGGTCTCAAACGTGCCCCAAATCATTTATGCCGGACGCTTTTTGAGGGACGCGAATGGAGATGCTCTTAGGTTTAATTTCAACGCCGGGGGGCATAAGCTTCGGTGTGGATTAATGGAGGACAGGCTGAACAAATCTTAGATGGCTCGTGAGGGCATCATCTTTAGTTTTTACTAAAAGATGCACTATTTATTGGGTGATGAATATCTCCGATAAATACATTTATGGATTCATGGACATTCACTTTATGTGACAGAAAATAATCCGGTTTATAGCCACCATTTTTGCAATTGTATATCACGCGTGCAGACAAATCTTTGGTTATTTTATTTGATGTCTATTGTGTGTCAAATTTGACCGACAACTACATTTTTAGATTTATGGGCATTAAAATTATGCGACAAATAATAATCCCTTTTATAGCCACATTTTTGCAAAATATATTTTTGGGTGCATCATTATTATGACATCAAAAAATTAAATTAAGGAACATATGTGTTTTTTTACACGATATTGAATTGGTATATACAGTTAATGTTTCGACTGTGAGCTAGCGGATAGTTTTTGTGCAATGTTAAATCAGTATGTAGGGTTAAAATTCATATTTTATTTAGACAGTTATGATGGAAAAGAAAACATGGACAACATAGTTTCAGCATCTTAATCAGCCATTTATCTTCATTCATGGTTGCCAGCGTAAGAAGATCATACTTTTGTGTACACGAGTTGGTATATACAACTGACGTTTAGACTATGAGCTAGTGGAAGTTTTTATGCAATGTTAAACCAATGTGTAGGTTAAAATTCAGATTTTTTTTAGACTATTATAATGGAAAATAAAAAATGGATAACATGGTTTTCGCATCTTAATGAGACATTTATTTTCGTTCATGGTTCCGAGCGCAAAAAAGAACATACATAGTAGAAAGTGAGAAAATGTGTGTTTGCTCATATCATAAGCAAACTTTTAGAACTAATATCCCACAAGTTTTTGTGCGAAGCAACTATTTATTTCAGGTAGTGTGTATTGTACAAAGATACTTTGCACTCCCTCCGGTCGGATTAAATCGACGCGGAGGAGAGCCAAACCTAGTTTATCCCTTTTGCAAGCCCGCGTCGTTTAAAGTGGTCCAGAGGTAGTAATACTTATAATCCTGGAATGTCGATAATCCAGATCTATAGCAAATTCCTAGGAGCTGCAATTTTAAAATGATTCTGATTTTTTTTAAACAAAAGGGGCCACAATTTGTATTGTAGGTACGGAAATACTATCGAAACCCGTTACACATTGCCTAATAATCAACCTCTTTGCACATTCTCTACTCGACATATCTATTTTTTAGTTTACCCAAACTGGGCCAGCGGATTGTGGATTACCAAGTCATCAAGCTAAAATCGGATTATAAAAGTAGTAAATGTTATTTAGACACAATTTATCGTTGCATGTTGTTTTTGTCTTGTATGTTTATAATGATAATGATGCACATTGTTAGTTGTGGTCTACCGATAAACAGAGGCTCAGGTCGGTTGATACTTTTAGCTATTTGTTCTAGTTCATACCACAATTCCATCATTTGTGGCGTGAGGTGAGAAATAATATCCATGTACATATTTATGTGAACAAAAAGTCTGTTGATCTCAGCTGTTTGTAATTAGGTTCCACCAAAAACGGACGAGTTAGATAATTTTGGTGATGTGGATTAACCTCGTGTGTCTATTTAAACTATGTATATTTTGCTTTTAGTATGTATATAAAAATTTAATAGAATAGAATTGATAGATAGAAAGATAGATGAATTGTCCCCTTTCTTCATATCTATGGACTATTTATTGGTGGTATCCGATATTTTGGCACGGCATTCAAGAACATTAATATTTGCCTTTCTTAGGAATATGGGATAAACTTTGGCTTTCTTATCTTATAATCTGTAATTCTTATATGAATGTGTTAAACGAGTTATAAAATTTCATGCACCTTTTTGAGATGCTTATATATAAAACCATCCCGTTTGTAATCAGGATCAAAATCCCTCATACCGGCAGGCCACAACATGGCGGGCATCAATATCATCAGTTCGGAGCTGGTAAGGCCGAGTGAGGCCACCCCGCATGGCCACTTTTGGCTGTCTAACCTCGACCTTAGCGTGCGGAGCGGTTATTCGCCGATGATCTACTTGTTCCGGCCGCTCGGTGTGGGTTGCCCAGCTGATTTCTTCTCGGCGGACATCCTAAGGACCGCACTGTCCAGGGCGCTAGTGCCGTTCTACCCTTTGGCTGGTCGCCTCGGCATGGCCCCCGACGGGCGGCTGGAGATCGATTGCAGTGGCCAGGGTGCCGTTTTTGTTGTCGCGGAGTCAGATGCTGTGCTAGAAGATCTAGAGGGCTTCGCGCCGTCGAAAGCCATGTGTGACATGTTCGTTCCTCCCTCTGAGGAAGTGGTCGGTGCCGGCGGCAGACCTTTGCTCCTGCTTCAGGTTAGTTTGCTGATCGAGGTAAATATATCGTTCCTTTTTCTCACATAGAAACTAACAGATTGCTTATTCTGGCAATTAATCAGGTTACGTTCTTACATGGAGGAGGCGTGGTGCTGGGCACGGGCATGCACCACTATGCCCTTGATGGCCGCAGCTCTTTCCACTTCATGCAGACGTGGTCCAGCTTGGCCAGGGCGCCGCCGGCGACGCTGTACCCCCGTACCTCGACCGAAGTCCCCTCCGCGCACGCTCCCCGCCCGTCATCCTCTTCGACCACAGCCATGAGTACTGCCGGAACGCCGCCGGGTCTGCAACAGGCGCTGCCAGTCCGTCGGAGTTAGCCTGTGACCAGCGCGCAGGCTGCCGCGCTCCGTGCGCGGACAGGCGAGTCCTTGTTCCGCTCTCTCGTGGCTCACATCTGGCGCTGCGCCTTAATGGCGCGTGCGCTGCCCTCGGACGCCGAGTCCCGACTTTACACGGTGGTCGACATGCGCGCCCGCCTCTCGCCGCCGCTTCCCAGCGCCTACTTCGGCAACGCTGGCGTGCGCACGTCCGTGTCAGCTAAGGTTGGAGACGTCCTCGCCAGCCCCATCAAGTTCGGCGCACAGCGGCTCCGCATGGCGACGGGCCAGGGCGACGAGTACGCCCGCTCGTTGGTGGACTACCTGGAGACGGCGGCGGATGCGTCGTCTAAACCGGGGAGGGAGCTCCCAGATACGGACCTCCGGGTGATAAGCTGGATGGGCATGGCGTCGCATGACGCCGACTTCGGGTGGGGCGAGCCTGCGGTCGTTGCGCCGGCTGCCGTGTCGTACACCTGGTTCGTCTACAGCGCTGGAGACAGCGGCGATGTGGCGGTGGCCGTAGCGATGAAGCCGCATCACCTGGAGCGGTTCAAGGAGCTCTTCTTCCACGAGAATGAGATGGCATGGTGAGTCCAGTAGAAGCATGCAATTCTATTGGCGAAATGAAACTTTATAGTAGAACAAAAGTTTGAGAGAATATATCTGCTTGTACTCAAGCTGCATGTATGTATACATGGAAACCAAACGATACATGTATTCTCTGTTGATGCATAAAATCAAACGATACATGCTTTCTTTTGTTTAACTCTTAATCACTGTTTTTTTTTCTGAAGTGCTGGAACAAATCTCGATCCCAACTGACCACGGTACGTTTAAAAAAATACTAGTTACAATCCCACTTGCAACTGCAAATCATCCCTACGCCGTGTACTGTATCTTTGCCGTGTGTCCCCGCACGGCAAAGATTTCTTTGCCGTTCGCACGTAGAAAAACGCAGCCATGCGCACGTAGAAAAATACACGGCAAATAATCTCAGTTGCATATTGGCTTAAACTCGAAAAAACCTCATTTGCAACCAGGCGTATATGGATAAAATCTCGGTTGCAACCCCAGTTGTACTTGAAAAATACTTAATTGCAACCCCAGTTGAATGGACTTACAACTAGAAAAAGGAAATCTCAGTTGCATCTGACCTGTAACTTCAAAAAAATAACAGTTACAACCCCAATTGTAACTTAAATGAATTTTAGTTACAAATCAACTTACAACTTGAAATAAAATCTCCTAACTTGTAACTGGAAAAAAAATCTTAATTCCAACCTCACTTGGAACTGAAAAAAAAAACTCAGTTGCACTACCTCCTCCTGGAAATAGGCTTTCACCCTGCTTTATAAATAAAGCAACCACACCATACAACCATTCGGAAAAAATTAAAATATTGGGGCAACAACAAAGACATGCCCAACAAGAAAGTAAAGTGATACAAGGGAAGACATAGACAGAACAACGAAGCAAGGAGACCCGCAGCCGACGCACCCACCGAAGTTGTCCCACCACGCTACAAGCACCGCCGGTCGTTGAGTAGCAAGGAAGCTGAAAGTGCATGGAGTCCCCATGTGTGGTTTGGGTAATTAATGGCAATCCTTGTGGACTAATGTTTGCATTAAGTTATATTTGTAGAAGTTATCCATAGGCAATGCTTGAACCATATGTTGGCTTCAAGGTTGCAATAAGAAGAAATTGATGAAGAAATCAAGTGTCAAGTATGTGTCTTGAAGATGAAGATGAAGTGAACCCTCAAGTTTAACTTCAAGACATCAACATGATGAAGAATGAAGAAATAAAGTGCGAGTTCAAGATGAGCCATCTCGAAGAGATCATTTCCTTGAATCTTGCCATCCATATGGTGATCATGGATATGTGAAGATGCGCCGAAGAAAAAGTTCTCCCATGGTGGACTATGGGGGAGCAATCCACAAGACATCATCAAACAAGCACAATCAAGAAAGCATTTCCATCTTGTTGCAGTTAAGATCGTCATCATCGAACTCAAGAGGAACACGCAAGGTTAAGATTTGCTCTTGATAGGGTTTATTTCTTATAGGTTTCATGGTGTAGTTGGTGACCGATTTATAGTTTAGTTGTCGTACTATCCAGAGGGCTCTCGAGTGAGTAACTCGATCGTATCCTTTGGAGAGCTCAAACCTTTGCATCCTTGCATCATCTTTCTTGGTTGTTATTTGGATCTTATCCATGTGATGTTTTAGAGCTTGTGTGTATTCTCATAACAAGCTCTAGTTCATTGGAAACAGATTTTGCGCGGGAAACTTGTTGCATTTTCAAGGTTGGAGGTTTTACCGGTTTGTCTTTTATAGATAGGTCAAATCTTTTAATCATTTGTTTCTATACTCCCTTGCTGGACTATGATGGTTCCCTGAATGAGCTTGTAGAGCCTAAGTGGGGGCAGATAATCTGGCCCCCGAAAAACTGGTACGAACTTTTGGGCTAATTGGCCCCGGATGTTTGGCCGGATATTTCATGCCGGGAGCCGGATAATCGGGCAGGGTAACCCCCAACGGCCATATTTTCGGGGGGGGGGGCTATAAATAGACTTCTTATTCCCCAAAATCTGGTTGGTCCTCTCACTCTCTCTCTCTCTCTCCTCCATAGTTGACCTTCAAAGATTGCCCTAGTTCTTGATTCCTCCCATGTTTCTTGCATATTCTTGAGGGAAAAGAGAGAGAGACGATCTAGATCTACATTTCTGCCGATCAAATCTCTCTCTTTGTGAGTGTAATCCTCTAGATCTTGATCTTGGAGTTGTTTGTGAATTTCTTTGTTCTTCCTCTCTTCTTCCCCCCACAAGATTTGTAGCTTTGGTGGAATTTGGGAATGAAGATTTTCCATTGCATTTGGTGCATCGGTGTGAGCTTTCCACGATGATTCGTGGAAGTGAAAGTGAAGATCTTGTTTCTCTTGGGTTCTTGGAACCCTAGACGGCTTTTAGGACTTTGTGGTGATTTGTTGGGAGCCTCCAATTAAGTTATGAATGTGTGCCTCAACCTTTGTGTAAAGCCCGATTTCCGCCTCGAAGGAAATCCCTCAGTGGAACCATGAACTAGGCCTTTTTGTCAAGGGTCACAGGAGAATAAGGTGAAGCCTTCATGGCGCTCGGTGTGTGGTGTGACTATCGCATCTTGGGGTGAGGCCTTTGTTGAGTTGGTGTGCATCGAGCAACCACACCTCAAGGTGAGGCCTCTTGTTGTGTTCGGGAGCACTAAGCTAACACATCTCTCCAACGGAAATTAGCACTCGCAAGAGTGTGAACTTCGGGATAAATCATCATGTCCCGTGTACCTCGGTTATCTCTATACCCGAGATCTTTACTTATGCACTTTACATTGTGATAGCCATTGTGCTTGTAGTTATATATCTTACTATCACATAGTTGCTTGTATTGCTTAGCATAAGTTGTTGGTGCACATAGGTGAACCATAGTATATAGGCTCTAGGCTTGACAAAGTAAACACTAGTTTTATTCCGCATTTGTTAAGCCCATCTCATAAAAGTTTAAACCGCCTATTCACTCCCCTATAGGCGACATATGTGTCCTTTCAGCAGCACCTCCAAGAAGGAAAACAACATCGAGATGACGCTGCTGCCCAGACCAACAAACTAGTCCTAGGGTTTCCCCCGATACTCAAAGGGGAGTAGAGATGGTACACCAGACGCCCTACATGTAGGGATAACGACACCCGCATGCGCCGCCGTGCCAGCGTCGGATGGGTCGGCAAGGATTTCTCCTGACACCATCAAACTACCACCCGAAACGATCGTGGCCCAAGAGCCCCTCGAGGTCGCAAGTGCAGGTGGGGGAGGCACAATAGCAACAGGGTGCCAAGAAAGGCCGGGGTGGCAGCCCGCGGAGCCCGAGCCTGCAGGCCCATAAAGCAGGTACCAGATCCTGACCCGCCTTGCCTAGATCTGGCACGCCAGCTCGCAGTCGTCACCACCACCTTGCCGGAGCCCTGCCGCCACTCACCTACCAACCACCCTGCACGGCCATTAACCCCGTGGTCGACCAATGGCCGCCTGTGGTCAACGCCTCTCCTCTGATCTTGCCCCATGATGCGCGTGAGACACACGTCCGTTGGGAACCCCAAGAGGAAGGTGTGATGTGCACAGCAGTAAGTTTTCCCTCAGTAAGAAACCAAGGTTATCGAACCAGTAGGAGCCAAGAAGCACGTTGAAGGTTGTTTGTGGCGGAGTGTAGTGCGGCGCAACACCAGGGATTCCGGCGCCAACGTGGAACCTGCACAACACAATCACAAGTACTTTGCCCCAACGTAACGATGAGGTTGTCAATCTCACCGGCTTGCTGTAAACAAAGGATTAGATGTATAGTGTGGATGATGATGATTGTTTGCGAACAACAGTAAAGAACAATTGCAGTAGATTATATTTTAGATGTAAAGAATAGGACCGGGGTCCACAGTTCACTAGTGGTGTCTCTCCCATAAGATAAACAGATGTTGGGTGAACAAATTACAGCTTGGGCAATTGACAAATAAAGAAGGCATAACAATGCACATACACATATCATGATGAGTACTATGAGATTCAATCGTGGCATTACGACAAAGTACATAGACCGCTATCAAGCATGCATCTATGCCTAAAAAGTCCACCTTCAGGTTATCATCCGAACCCCTTCCAGTATTAAGTTGCAAACAACAGACAATTGCATTAAGTATGGTGCGTAATGTAATCAACACAAATATCCTTAGACAAAGCATCGATGTTTTATCCCTAGTGGCAACAGGACATCCACAACCTTAGAACTTTCCGTCACCGTCCCGCATTTAATGGAGGCATGAACCCACTATCGAGCATAAATACTCCCTCTTGGAGTCACAAGTATCAACTTGGCCAGAGCCTCTACTAGCAACGGAGAGCATGCAAGAGCATAAATAAAATATATGATAGATTGATAATCAACTTGACATAGTATTCAATATTCATCGGATCCCAACAAACACAACATGTAGCATTACAAATAGATGATCTTGATCATGATAGGCAGCTCACAAGATCTAACATGATAGCACAATGAGGAGAAGACAACCATCTAGCTACCGCTATGGACCCATAGTCCAGGGGTGGACTACTCACACATCGATCCGGAGGCGATCATGGCGATGAAGAGACCTCCGGGAGATGATTCCCCTCTCCGGCAGGGTGCCGGAGGCGATCTCCTGAATCCCCCGAGATGGGATTGGCGGCGGCGGCGTCTCTGGAAGGTTTTCCGTATCGTGGCTCTCGGTACTGGGGTTTTCGCGACGAAGACTATATGTAGGCGGAAGGGTAGGTCAGGGGGCGTCACGAGGGGCTGATGACCCACAAGTATAGGGGGTGTATCGTAGTATCTTTGGTAAGTAAGAATGTCGATCCCAACGAGGAGCAGAAGGTGTTGACAAGCAGTTTCGATGAAGGATTCACTGTAAATGCTCACAGACACGTATTCAGGGGGTTTTGATGTAACAGATGAATAAAGTACAAGTAAGTAAAATGCGAGAGAAATAATTGCAGCGAGTGGCCCAATCCTTTTTAGCACAAAGGACAAGCCGGTTTGTTTACTTATAATGACCAAACGTTCTTGAGGACACACGGGAATTTAGTCTAGTGCTTTCGCTTCATGTGGCTAATTAATCTTCATTGTTTTGATAAGTGTTATGTGGGTGAACCTATGCTAATGCACCGCCCTTCCTAGGACTAATACATACTTGTGATTATACCCCTTGCAAGCATCCGCAACTACAAGAAAGTAATTAAGATAAATCTAACCACAGCCTTAAACTCTAAGATCCTGCAATCCCTCCTGCATCGATATACCAACGGGGGCTCAGGTTTCTATCACTCCGGCAACCCCGCAATTGGCAAACGAGTACAAGATGTATTCCCCTAGGCCCATAAATGGTGAAGTATCGTGTAGTCGACGTTCACACGACACCACTAGAAGAATGACACCACAACTTAAATATCATAACATTGAATATTACTCAACCATAATTCACTACTAACATTTAGACTTCACCCATGTCCTCAAGAACTAAACGAACTACTCACGAGACATCATATGGAACATGATCAGAGGTGATATGATAATGAATAACAATCTGAACATAAACCTTGGTTCAACGGTTTCACTCAATAGCATCAATAACAAGTAGAAATCAACACCGGGAGAGTTTCCCCTATCAAACAATCAAGATCAAACCCAAATTGCTACAGCGGTGACGAGGTGCTGCGGTGGAGACGGAGGTGATGATGATGAAGATGATGGTGATGGTGATGGAGATGATGTCCAGCTCGATGGCGGTGACGATGGCGTCGAATTCCCCTCCGGGAGGGAATTTCCCCGGCGGATTCCCTGCCCGCCGGAGAGCTCTTTCTCTCTCGGTGTTCTCCGCCCCGCAGAGGCGGCTGTGGCTCTTCGCGACGTACCCTCCGGAGCTTAGGTTTTCGGGACGAAGGCGTACGCGAAGAAAAGGAGGCGAAAGGGGCTGTGGGGCCCCCACACCACAAGATGGCGCGGCCAGGCCATGGGCCGCGCCGGCCTGTGGTCTGGCTCCACCTTGGGTCTTCTCGGCTCCCTTTCTGGCTTTCTCCGTCATCCGGAAAAATAGGATTTTTGGTATAATTTCCTTCCACAGCTTGATCTTCCGAAATATTGCGTTCTGACGGTGCTTTTTCCAGCAGAATCCTGGCTCCGGCGCTTGATCCTCCAATAATGATGAAACATGCAAAATAGATGAAATAACATAAGTATTGTGTCCAAACATGAAATATATCAATGAATAAAAGCAAATTATGATATAAAATAGTGATGCAAATTGGACGTATCAACTCCCCCAAGCTTAGACTTCGCTTGTCCCCAAGCGAAACCGAACTCGCAAACAGGACCTCATGTTTATGGAGTGAAGAGTCGATAAATAAAATACGGACAAGAAGCATCATATTCATTCACACAAGACATTATAGTAAACAACTTCCTCATATAACTCAACTTGAAACAAGTATAAGGTAATCACAAATAAAGGTGCATAGGAAATCATAGTTGGTGATGGCAAACTTCGTTCTTGGTCAGAGAACAATTAACAGGTTATACTTATCTATCGAGCAATGCTCTCATATTAAAATCTATATTGCACAACTTGCATACTCAATCATAATAGTCTCCTCATAATCATTGATAACTTGCAAAGCTATATTCATTCAGATAAAACTTGTACTAAACAAGGAAAAGTAAAAGACATGATGAAGTAAATCACAATATAATGGTTTGATCACAACAACTCAAATGCTTGCTCAAGATAGAGGGAAATAGGTTTACTGACTCAACATAAAGTAAAAGACAGGCCCTTCGCAGAGGGAAACAGGGATTAAATCATGCGCTAGAGCTTTTTCAGTTTTGAAATCATATAAAGAGAATAAAAGTAATATTTTGAGGGGTGTTTGTTGTTGTCAACGACTGGTAATGGGTACTTGTAACGCCCCACTTTTGCAAACTTGGTTATTTGTCCTTATTGCAAAAATTAGGGGGAACAAAAACTTTTTCTTTAGACTAATTAAGATGAATTGCCTTGATATGTTTGTTATGATGAATTGCCTTGATCTGTTGGTAGATGTATTGACTTGATTTCTTGTTGAGTTTTGTCTTGAGCTACCTCATAGAACAACACCCCTAGTGGTTAAACAAGCAACTCACCAAATAAAACACATGTGTGACTTAGGAAATGTTGTTTTCCTTCTTACTACATCAAACATCTCTCCTGATGACAACATGAGTGTGCCATCTTGATTTTTCTCTTTATGGTACAAGATAGCTCAATCATCCTTAATTCACAACTTGGTGATCTCAATGCATGGATCTCATCTGTGCATCTCCCTGTACAATTTCCACATCCTGCATGTCTCATTCTACCCTTGCATCACATATATTCAACTTGATCTTATACCCTATCCAATGATTCAACTCTAGATCACTTCCTTCACTTTTACCTCTTGTTTTTATTCAAGTTTAATCTTCACAAAACCAAGAGTGGGAATGATGGATACATTTTGTAGCCACCATCTACCCTTGAGAACACTCCTCCCTAAATTAGTTTCCCTCCTCAAAAATCCTACAGTTTTCCTTCTCTAGTTTTGATCACAAAACTACTTCTAGTTTTATTAAAACTTTCCAAGATTTCTCTTCAAAGAAAACAAGGAACTGAAATGGGTTTTGTTTTTCATCCCATTTCTACCAAGTATTGATTTATAAAACATTATTTCTATTTTGCTTTGTTTTAACAAAAAGCTTGTTTATGGTACCTATACCATTTCTTGTTTCCCTCTTGATTATTTTACATTTGAGAAAACTCTACTTCACTTGAGAAAGTAAGTAGAACATTTTGAACTCCTATGTTCCAACTAGTTCTCTCAACATTTTCAAATTCCATTCCACTTGAGTTCATTCCCAATTGTCCCTTAAGAATTGAGGTGTTTCAAATACTTTTCCAATAAGTTCTATTTCAAATGGCAACACTTGCACATCTTATGCACACCTCTGATCTACCACATTGTATTCCCCCATTCTCCAATTTTTGATCAAATGGATGATCATTTGATACTTTCAAACCACTCCCAATTGACCTCTCATTTGTAGAGCAATTTATATTCTTTTCCATCATCACCTTGACCTCATGAATTCATAATTTGTGTCACCATATTCATCATTGTGGGTATATGGTTACTTCTCTCACCATCTCTCTTAACCTTGCCCTATCATTGACTAAACCACCATCACCATCCCATCTATCTTGACATGCTCATGCATTGTTGCATGTGGTCAATCCCAATCTTTCCAATTTTGAATTCAAATGAAAACTTCTATTCATCAAACTCTACCTCGGGAATTATCTTCTTCATAAGTTGGTCTCAACCAAAGTGGTGGAAATTACTCTCATGGCACATGTCACCTTCATACTCCTTTTTTATCTATATGTATCTACTCCTATACTTATCATTATCCAAGTCACTCATTGACATTATCTTCTCAACATCATGACTTGGTCTATACACATGGATGTTGTGCATCTCTCTCTTTGTTCACTTGTTGTGGCACATGAAGGAGCCGGCCATAGAAAGAATTTTCGGCCAGCCATTGTGCTTCCCACTTTCTTCTCTTGCAAGCCTTGTCTCCCAACTACCCCAACAATTAAATGGGCAACCACCCACCTTGGCCAATCAAAAAAGGAGGCAGCCACCCCTCTCCCTCTATAAAAACCCCCTAGCCGGCCACCTCCTCCCCTTTGCTTCATTTCTTCTCTTCCTCCACTCCCTCACACTCTCCTCCTCCACTTCCCCACGAAATGCTGCTGCCCCTTGCTTGCATGGCCGGCCATGGCCATGAAAAGCTCACCAAGATGCAGCTCCCCTCCTCCCTCAAGCTTCCCCTCACTATGAGAGACTCCCTCTCCATCTTCTCCCCAACCCTAGATGGATTAATCTCCTCTTCTTCTTCCTCCATTGCTAAGATTGGATCTTGATGCAGGTGCATGTTGGTCCAAGCATGGAGAAGGTTGAGCAATCCTCAGATCTGAAGCTCTTGACCAAAGTTCGTCCAAAAACTTGCTGTAATTTCTGCTATCTTGCTGTTTCAGATTCTGGTACGATCTTGTAAAATCCACCGAATCTCGTGTGCAGATCCAAATCGAGTGATTCAAAGTTCCACAGTTAGATACGGAAAAGATCTACAACTTGGCGTTGGTCTCATCCTCAAATTCATTACGGATTGACCGTGGTAAATAAAGTTCTGTAAACATGCAGATTCACTGTTTATTAGATTTGCTCCGTTTTGCAAAACCTTTTTGAGCAAACTCAACTGCGGGTGAAAGCCCTCTCCAATACCTTCATTTTGGCGGTGGTTTCACTTCGATTGACCTCCTGAAACTGAAATGGTACACAGATCAAGATCTGGACAGATCTGACTTTGTCGAATTAAACCAGGAGCTTGGGAGCGAATTTTTGAATGAAACCACTTGGGTGAGAACCAGCTTTTCAATGCCTTTCAGATGCAACTGACCTCTTATTTTTATGATTGATGTACGATTTGTGGTGAATTAAACTTGTTCTGTGTGTTCTGCAGACATGGCTGTTAGCTTTTAATTCATCAAAAATCCATTTTTGAACCTAATTGGGTGATTCCAATTGGATTAGTCTTGTATTAGTACTGACTATATAGGAAAAATATTATTAGTCTCTGTTCATACATATTTGTTACTGTTAGTAATGTATATGGGTGACATGCATTGTTGGTTCAAAACTTTTTGGTTTACTTAAAACCCTTGTCCAACTCTTTTTCTTAGAAATGGGCAACCATTGTTTTATGCTTGCAAAGCAAAACCTCTGCAACTTAACATTAGCTCTTTTGTTTAGCTTGAGTTTTCAAATTATGTGGATTATGGTTTGCTTCCTATTTTGGTTGTAGTGTTATGGGAACAAATTATGTTAGGAAAACTGTTTTCTACTTTTCCAAAAATGTTTGAAAATGTATTGTGAATGTTTGTGATGCCAAACTAATGCTCTTGTCCTCTTTATGATGTTATCTACCAGGGGATACTTAGTTGTGCCTTGGTGATACCGAGAGAGGCAATTGCTAAGTCGTGGCACTCTCATACCTTTACTAGGTAAATAAAATGGGTTTTTCTTTTAGATGCTTTGTAGTATCTATAAGTCTTTAATATGTTAGCCGTAGAAGAGTGGTTAGCTTTTGATTGTTGATTTGTTGCATGCTTGTTATGATTGTTGCAATATGATTGATTGTGTTCCTTTTATATTTTCCGGCGATAGATGCGAACAATTCCGGAGAAGAAGAAGAAGTGGAATCGGACAAGGATTTTATTTATGTTATTGGGATTCTTATATTGATGGAGCTGAAGAAGTCCGGGGACAAATAAGCCAAGGCAAGCCATCTTTTGATCTCTCATTCGGTGTCTAGTTGGATGTCATTTGTTGATGTCCAAAGCACCTTGAATTCTATGTGTGTTATTCTCTCTATTTATGTCATCTATGTGTGTTTCCAAGTGGGGTACTCCCTAGTGGTGATACTCCACCTTTGTCTTGTGATTATGGGATATATGGCATCATGGTCGTGCTATTCCCCTTGGTTATCATGTATGCCCAACTTGAGCATGCATCATCTCAAGAAAATAACTTACATCACACCCACCCCCTTTGTAGTATAGAGGTATCAATGTCATGATCTTGGTGTATTCTCAACTTGAGAGGAGTATGCCGTGTACCCATCGGAGAGTATGTTGGATAGTGATACTCCACTATCTAAGTTGTATATTTAGCACCACAAATCTGAAAGTACAATCCTCCTTGTGTTGTCATAATACATGCTTACCTTAAAGCAAGTATGATCCACCCATTTCTCCTTTATACCTTCTATGGCAAGATGACTCTCATCTCGGCCATAGTGCTATTCTAGTTCAACTCATGAAACTTAGGTTGGGAACCCCTCAAGGCTTACCTTGCTGTAAATGTTTGTGAAAACCTTGGGTAAGTTAACTCTACCCAAGTGTATGTTTTGGAAAGACAAGGTCTTTGGACAAGGATGTTGGAGGAATATGGTTGGTTGTTGGCAATTAAAGGAAGTGTGGGTGAAATGTTTTTCAAAGGAGCACTGCGTATAAGTGTTCGCCGTCCCAACTTTTTATCGCGCAACCACACTACCCTGGTGTGGGACGGGGCTTAGCCCGTAGTTTGTTGAAGCCGGCAGGAGCACCCTTCACAACTTTCTAGGGAGGGTCACGATGACCTCCGACGCCGGGTTGCGCTCCGGAGGAGGCAATACACCGTCTTAACCGATAGCCGGACGATTACCGAGGGTCTTCTGTCATGGCGCCGGAGATACGCTCAAAAGGAGGTATGCTGCCGGGTGCCGGGAAGGGGTAAGCCCGCGAGGGAAGGACTCGTGCCGATGGAGATGGGCGAAAGGTTATGTTCGGGTATCCGTCGTGGCATATGTTGTTATGCGGGGATGATGCCCACACGATAGGTATCCGGATGGTTGTGGGGAAAGTGTGCAAACTCTGCAGAGTCAAATCTATTCGAATAGCCGCGTCCGCGGTCATGGACAAGTTGAAATGGCCATACTTAACCGGGGCTTGAGTTTTGTTTTGGCAAATGCTTTGCAAAGAAAGTGTTGTGTTGGATGTACCGGAAGGGTACGGGAAAGGCGTGTGTCGACCATATGGAGATGGTCGGGTGAAATTAAAACAAAATGGGGGACTTATCCTAGTGTTTCATGCAGAGGAACTATTCTTCAATAAAGATATAGAGGTGTCATAGTACCACTTTAGTGTCTCCATCAATTGCGATGTCGGGATGCTATATCCACAAGAGAAACTGATTCTGTTTCACATGCTATATCCATAAGAGAAACTGATTCTCTTTCACATGCTATATCCACAAGAGAAACTATTCTTCCTCTCTTGTCTCTTTTAGTTAGCTCTGTTAGCATCTTTCTTGATGGTTTGCGAGTACAATTCCAAATGTACTCACGGCTTTGTCCCTGGCTATTTACTTGGCCAGACTTGAAGGAACTCGACAGACGAAGAAGGAGTTGGCGACGTCTATGCGAGCTAGGAACGTCTTCCCAGTCAGTTGCCTGTAGGGTTATGGCAGATGACTTGGGTACTGCGCTGCTGAAGTGATAATGCTACTCTGATGTTTAGTTAGGCCCTTCGAGGCTATTATGTAAGAATGGTCATGTGACCATGTTGTAATTTTCTTATTCCGCTTTGTAATGGATGGTGTAATTTGATATCAGTTCGGTTATGTGTTCACGACACACTGATCATGGGATCGTGAACTGTATACATAACAGGGAATTTCGGACAGCTAGTCCGGGGTCCCCACAGTACTCTAACCCCCTCGCCAGACAAACTCTCAAAGAGCGGCTCCCATTTTATCTTTATTTTTGGATGGCACTCCTTCCAAACTTTGC
Organism: Lolium rigidum; assembly: GCF_022539505.1. Lineage (NCBI taxonomy): Eukaryota > Viridiplantae > Streptophyta > Magnoliopsida > Poales > Poaceae > Lolium > Lolium rigidum. The sequence goes on along the minus strand of NC_061514.1, from coordinate 29,195,820 downwards.
TTTCACAAACCATGGCTAACCGAATCCTCGGGTGCCTGCCAACAATCTCATACCATGAAGGAGTGCCTTTTTATTTAGTTTTATTATGATGACACTCCTCCCCACCTTTGCTTTCTCAAGCCATGTCTAACCGAATCCTTCGGGTGCCGTCCAACAATCACATACCATGGAGGAGTGTCTATTTTGGTTAATCAATTTGGGACTGGGAATCCCATTGCCAGCTCTTTTTGCAAAATTATAGGATAAGTGGATGAAGCCACTAGTCCATTGGTGAAAGTTGCCCAACAAGATTGAAAGATAAAACACCACATACTTCCTCATGAGCTATAGAACATTGACACAAATAAGGAGTAATAAAGTTTTGAATTGTTTAAAGGTAGCACATGAAGTATTTACTTGGAGTGGCAGGAAATACCACATAATAGGTAGTTATAGTGGACACACATGGCATGGGTTTTGGTTTAAAGGTTTGGATGCACGAGAAGTATTCCCTCTCGGTACAGGTCTTTGGCTAGCAAGGCTAATTAGCAAGCATAAGAGTTGAGGGAAACAAACAAATATACATGTGATAGAAACAATCATGCATCTTACTTGTAAGCACAAACAATTTTAACTTCAGAATAATAAGCTATGAGCTAACAAGAAAGGAAGACAATGAAACAACTATATGTATTTCTCTTTTCTACTTAAACCTCAAGGTGTTGTTGCTATTGACCAATGCTAAGTTTGCCAAAACCAAATAGATTTACTCAATGCTCCCAAAGTGGTACCAATACTAAAATCAAGATCAATCATATAATAGAAATTGCAAACTAAAATAAGGTGTGCAATATGTAAATGATAAGACTTCCCATTAATATTTCATAATGATAACTCACACCAAGGGATACATAGACAAACTAAAGGAGAGATACTTCCACACTGCAACCCATCTTATATGATAACTTCCCTACTCATGATATGACACTAATTGATAGTAAAAAGTAAAAGGTAGTGATGATGTGATACCGCGGCACTCCCCCAAGCTTGGAACAAACCAAGGGGATGCCAATACCGATGATGAATTAATCCTTTGGCGATGGTGGTGATGAATCCCCGACAAGCTTCTCCACAAGCTCCTGAAGCTCATCAATCTTGTACATGAGGTTGCGGATCATCTCTGAATTGTGCTCGACGCGATTAAGAAGTATATCAAACGGCGAGTCCCAATTCTTGGAGTTATTTCCCCATCCTTCAGCTTCAGGCTTCGTCCTTCCTGAAGAAGATGTCTTTGGAGCTAGGTAATGACGTGGAACTCCTCCTCCGGTGCTAATCCGTGCACTCTTCTTGGCGTTGAACGGGTTTGACACCACTCCGATGCTTGCAATGGTGGTGCGCGGGCGTACTTGCGGAACTTCTTCGACTTCCTCTTCATCCTCCTTGACTTCTTCCTTCAATTCGGGGTCTTGAATACCTTCCTCCGAAGGCTCCTTGTCCTTGTTGTGGGAGACCATGGTGCTTCTAGATCAAAGACAAATCCTGGCAGAAACAGCTCGAAACAAAACACGTCGAGAAAACGATATACGGACCTCCAGGGGTCCGGGGGGTTATATAGCAAAAAAATTCAAGACGAAAGGAAAGTACCAGGTCGAACCAGAGTCGGAAAGGGGCGACGAGGCGGCCAGACCATAGGGCGGCGCGGGCCCAGGCCAGGCCGCGCCGGCCTGTGGTGGCACGCCCTCGTGCGTCTTTTCCACTCCGTTTCGATCTCGTAATTTTTCATATTTTCCAAAAACAGCAAAAATATTGTTCGGAAAGTAAATTGCGAACTTTTCATTACCGATCTTGTTACCTATTCAAAGTCGAGTTACGGCGGACTCGTCAATTTGTCCTTTGATGAAAGCCTCCGGTGTTTCCACTTGAATAATATCAACATCAACATTATAAGAATCACCCGAGATATAATGCTTGAGTCTTTGTCCATTCACCACTTGCGTGGCATTGCCTTGGAGAGAACTAATTTTAATTGCTCCTGAACGATACACCTCCTCAACAACATATGGTCCTTCCCATTTCGAGAGTAATTTCCCTGCAAAGAATCTGAGACGAGACCGATACAAAAGGACTTTATCCCCAATATTAAATTCTCTTTTGATAATCCTTCTATCATGCCATTTCTTAACTTTCTCTTTAAAGAGTTTAGCATTTTCATAAGCTTCACTTCTCCATTCATCTAGAGAACTCAATTGCAACAACCTCTTATCACCGGCAAGTTTAGGATCTTTATTTAATTCTCTAACAGCCCAATAAGCTTTGTGCTCTAGTTCTAAAGGTAAATGACAAGCTTTTCCATAAACCATTTTATAAGGTGACATTCCCATGGGGTTTTTATAAGCAGTTATATAAGCCCATAGTGCTTCCTTCAATTTACTAGCCCAATTCTTTCTAGATTTATTAACGGTCTTTCCCAAAATAGATTTAATCTCTCTATTTGATAATTCTACTTGACCACTAGTTTGAGGGTGATAAGCGGAAGCAATTCTATGATTAATACCATACCTAGCAAGAGTTTTTCTAAAACCTCCATGAATAAAATGAGAACCTCCATCGGTCATAATATATCTAGGTACTCCAAATCTAGGAAAAATAATATCTAAAAGCATTTTTAAAGAAGTTTCACCATCAGGCACTTTTTGTGGGTATAGCTTCTACCCATTTAGTAACATAATCAACAGCGACAAGTATATGAGTGTTACCTTCTGAAGAAGGGAAAGGACCCATGAAGTCGAATCCCCAACAATCAAACGGTTCAATAACAAGAGTATAATTCATAGGCATTTCATTGCGTCTGGAGATATTACCAACCCTTTGACATTCATCACAAGATAAAATAAACTTCCTTGCATCTTTGAAGAGAGTTGGCCAATAAAAACCTGATTGTAGAACCTTTTGCGCGGTTCTATCTCCGGCGTGATGTCCTCCATAAGCACTACCATGACATTTACTCAATATTTCTTGTTGTTCATATTCGGGAACACACCTTCGCAGAATACCATCCACTCCTTCTTTATATAAGTGTGGGTCATCCCAAAAATAATGCCTCAAGTCATAAAAGAATTTCCTCCTTTGCTTGAGCTGAAAAGGTTGGAGGCAAGTACTTGGAAACAATAAAGTTAGCATAATCAGCATACCAAGGACCTGTCTCGCGAGCTCACCTTTATTACAGCCAATTGTTCATTTGGAAAACTATCATTAACAGGAACAGGATCATAAGCAATATTTTCCAATCTAGATAAATTATCAGCAACAGGATTATCAGCACCTTTCCTATCTATAATATGTAAATCAAATTCTTGCAAAAGAAGTACCCATCTAATAAGCCTTGGCTTAGCATCTTTCTTTGTCATAAGGTATCTAATTGCAGCATGATCAGTATGAATCGTGACTTTTGAATCAACAATATAGGATCTAAACTTGTCACAAGCAAAGACTACAACTAATAATTCTTTTTCAGTTGTAGCATAATTTCTTTGAGCAATTGTTGACTGCCAAAACCCACCGGCGGGCAGCGGCCTTGTCAACACCGTAGAGCCGGGAAGAGCCTAGAGCTGCGGCTGGCCGAGACCCCTCCGAGCGACGGCCCGCAATGCTCTTCCGGTCACACGCGGCGATGCGAAGTGCAAGGGCGTGCCACCTGACCTATACCTGGCCGGGAAGGTGATGGGGATGCCTCGCTTAGTTTCCTGCAGGGCATACATGTAAACGTTAAATACGAGCCTCGATCGGCTCTCGAGGTTATCTCGTGAATCGGCTCAAAGAGCCGATCCACCCATGATTCGTACGGGGTGCACGAATACTTGGTGGTCCTGCTTGATCAAGATAGAGCTAATGAGATCTACGACGATTTAGGGTTTTCACCGCATAATCGGATCATCCTACTCCGGAGTTGGGCCTCGCGGCCACGCACGGTGCTCGTAAGCCGATCCTAAACAAGGCCTAAAAACCAACATGAAGTTGATCCTCGGAACATCCTGTTTAGGACTTGCGAACGCCACCCTACGTGCCACTCGGATCCTCCCCCTTTGTAAGGCCTAACTATTGCGGATATTAAACTAATCCTTGTAGAACAAGGAGCAATCGTAACGGATCAGATCTACTAAATAATGATCAAGCGGGTGCCGCCCCCACACCTGAGATAGGCGTGAGGGCGGCTAGATATGCAAGGGTTGCACTACGTAAGCATGCTTAAACGAAGAACAATGCTAACCCTAACACATCTAATGATAACTACGTTGCTCGCCATCAAAAGCGCTTCGATACGAGCAACGCATGAACAACGTGGGGCTTGTGCTGCCTAGATCGCAAGATGCAATCTAGGCAGCATGTCGCTTACCTGATAGAAACCCTCGAGACGAAGGAGTTGGCGATGCGCCGAGATTGGTTTGTTTGGGGTTGAACGTGAGTTGTTGTTTATTCCATAAACCCTAGGTACATATTTATAGTCCAGCGGACTTTCTAATGTGGGCGTGCACCAAACCGTGCACGAGTAAGATTCTATCTCTAAACTAAGATACGATCTAATATGTTACAGATACACGGGCAATTAAACCCAACTTGGTATAACAGGCCGATTCACGTAATCCTCCATGTATACTTCCTTTAAGCCCATCTTGATTGCGGCCCACCTCTGACTCGGTTAAATTCGGGTGATAACACATGCCCCCCTGGTTTTGGAATTGGTAATTCCAAAATCACTCTGCTTTCCTTCGTCGGGTCATGTCGTGGCAGAACCGTCGCAGTATCCCTCATGATGTTGCCTTGCCTTCTCAACTTCTCCGCGTGACTTGGCAGTCTTTTCTCTTTCTTTCAAACACCACTTCCTCGGAAACTGCTGTGGCATTGAATTTTCACCATATCCCCTTTTATTTAACCGCTATGAACAGTTCTGCTCTGCATCCCCCTCGCATTAGCAGTCCAAAAGTCCACCTGCGCCATCATGTCTTCTTCCTCCTCTGCCCTATCGGATCCTTCCAGCCAGTCCTCCATGTCCCGCGAGCCGACGCCGGAGCACAACCCGACGGCGGTCCATGCGGCCAACACCCGCCGCGCCATTGCGGCCGGAGAGGAGTCAGACCACGACTTCTCCATCTGGTCCGAGGACGACCAATCCTCGACGGAAGGTGAGAGCGACCTCCGTTTCCTCGCCGACGGGGAATCGGAGGAGGAGAGCGATGACGATCGCTTCTCCTGGGACGACTTCACCTCCTCCGAGGGGGTGGTGGAGGAGGAAGAGGAGGAGGAGGACGACGACGACGACGACTCCCTCGAGGGCTACCCACCAGCGAAGCGCCTCCGCATGTGGTGGGACGATGACGAGCAGCGACGACGAAGACGGGGATGAAGCCCCCGTGGAGGGCTACGGGAGTAGCGACGAGGAGCCCATCGGCAGCAGGTGCCGATGAGAGCTCTGAGGATGACGATGAGGGCAGTGACGGCCCGTAGATAGGACCTCTAGCATAGGGTCAGTAGTAGTAGATGGGGCAATGTATCCCCTAGTACTTCCTTTTGAGAGCAATTAGCTCTTTATGTAAGAAATCTCGCCTATCAATGAAGAACTGTTCCCCAATTTGATTTTGCCGATTTCTTCTGAGTTTAATTGAGCCGATTCACCTCTCCTACTGACCTTGCCGATTCGTCCCTTTTGCCAATGTGCAACGAGCCGATAACAACGCATCGGTCCCTCGACATTCATCCTTCTATTCTTCAACTCCTTAGCGAGCGCTCATCGTTTTGTGAAGAAGGTTGCAACGAAGATCAGCCGATGGTACTTCAATCGGTCCTTCAATAGAGCATCTACCAGGCCTGTTGCCCCCCGAGTCTCAGCCAAGGCAAAACAGAGACAAGGATACGCAAATGAGCTGCATAGACCTGGGCTTGATCGTGCGTGGGGACGTTCCTTATGCAGCGCCTGCCGATTTGAACACCAGAATTCAAGGTGAGCTGCCCCCCGAGCTTTCCCTTTGGCAGACCTGATGCAATCCATCGTCCAGGCTGCTCTTGGCCTTGTCCTTGAAGAGAGGATCCAAGCTCTTAAGCTACTCCATTAAGGGGTTCTTTCATTAAAAAATCTCCCTTTGCGCTCCATTGACCCTCTGATCGTAACAGTTAATCCCCTTGAGTCGATGGCCATGCATCGGCTTTCATATCCTTAAGTCGATGCCTGCTGCATCGGCTGTGTTCGAAAATTTTCGAATTTTCATATATATATATATTTTTTTTTCTACGGCCGACCTGTGCATCGGCCCCCATATTCCAATACCCATCACCAGAAGATGAGATGCTTCCGTTGCATATCCTCGTATTTTCATATACCTGGGTGCCCCCCGAGCCGATTCTGTCAAGAGAATTGATGGTATCGGCTCTGTTGGATAACATGTTGAATCCAGGCAGAATGGTGGGTGAGGATAATTTTGGCCGATTGCTGGAATCGGCCTCCACGTTGCTTGCTCGTTGAAGGTTTTGTAAGTTCCCTTCATAAATTTTTTGGGGCTGATCACAAGGATCAGCCTCGCCTGGTTTGCTCATTGGTTTAATCTTGTTACTTGGTCAGGCTGGATAAAACCAACCCAACCTCTGACTTGATGCGCTTGCTGTCGTCCCCCTTGAGTGCACCGTAAACTCGTGGCGCACTAAGCTCTGTTGGCAAGACGAGTACCATGTTTGTACCAGCCGATGTCTCATCATCGGCTTTCCTCTGTTTGGGGCGCCACTCCATTTTCCGTGGACGACCCTCTTCATCCAGGGTTCGCTGAACCTTTGCAGCCAGATCAGGTCGTGCCTTCCTTAGCGTATGCAGGTATCACCTTTCGGCTTCCTCTAGGCCGCGCAATCGCTGAACCCTGCGCTTCTGGGAACGGCTGAGTCCGTCAGGGCACCACCTTGGCCGGTGGTACCTGTCTCCTTCTACTTCTCCCTCATCTTCTGAATCCTCAAGATCTGCCCAACGAGGTAACTCAGCGCGTTTGCTTTGTGGCGGGAGAGGCCCTAGGTGCTCGAACACAGACACGTTGGCTGCCTCCTTCTTCTTCTTGTTGCATTCTGGGCAGTTGCCGATTGTGGGCAATCGGCTCATTCCTGAATCCCAGCAGTGTCTGAAGAAGGGACAGTCCCAGTGTCTGGCGTTGTCATCTTGCTCCCTTGATGTTTCCGTGGCACAGCGCTCGTGCTCCTCCTCATCGCGATCCTGCCGACGATGTCTTCTGGCTTCTCTAGCCAGACGATCTCCTCTATCGTCATAATTGGACCGTCGACGTTGGTCGTACTGACTCACATATTTGTTGAGGAGGTGATCAGAGAGAGGCCGTTGATATCTTATGTTCTTCACCTCTCCCTCTGTGACATAGCGCTTGCCGTCATGACGGAGCCGATCGCGTGGAGCGGCCTCCTCTGTATCCTTGCTATGAGAGCAGCTGCCCTCATCTCCATCTTTGCCAGAGTGGTTCCCGGGTCCTACCATGTTGATGCTGAACGAGGGACCTGGCCGGCAACCCTCGGGGTAGGTGACTTCCACCATGTTAACGGCGGGGAAGGGTTGGGTGTCGACCTTCATGGCGTATCTGGTTGAAAATTAGCCGCCCCTTCTCTATCGCCGCTTGGATGTGCCGACGCCACACCCTGCGGTCGTTGGTGGCATGGGAGAGCGAGTTGTGGAATTTGCGGTACGGCTTTCCGTTCAGCTCTTTCGCCGTGGGGAACTTGAGACCTTCGGGAATCGTCAACCTGTTTCTCCTTGAGCAGGAGGTCGAAGATTTGTTCGGTCTTGGACACGTCAAAATCAAATCCCCGGGCGGCCCCGGTGGCTTTACCCACTTGCAGGACACGGGGGTTCCTCCCCGAGTCCACTCAGCCATCGCTATTTCTTGGTCTCCCGCAGGCACTTCATCTTCCTCTGTATCGACCATGACTACTGCACGCTTGAACTTGTCTTGGTACAGGTCGGGGTGGCGCTGTTCATATGCTGATAGTTTTTGAACCATGTGCGCCAGCGAGGGATAATCTGCTTGGGAGGCCATGTCCTTGAGCTGTGTTGCAAGGCCGGCTACTGCCAACTCGACTGCTTCCTTTTCAGTTATACGAACCGAATAACATCGGTTCCTAAGATTCCTGAAGCGCTGGATGTACTTTGTCACCGTTTCCCCGCGCTTCTGACGTAGTTGTGCTAGATCGGCAATGCCAGACTCGGAAGCTTCTGAATGGTATTGCATATGGAACTGTTCTTCCAATTGCTTCCAAGACTGGATGGAGTTTGCTGGCAGAGAGGTGTACCATCCAAAAGCCGATCCCGTGAGGGACTGCGAAAAGAGCCTCACGCGTAGCTGATCCGACACTGAAGCCGGTCCTAGTTGAGCCAAATATCGGCCGACGTGCTCGATGGAGCTGGAGCCATCTGATCCACTGAATTTGGAGAAGTCAGGGAGCCGATATTTAGGTGGCAGCGGGATCATCTCGTAATCGTCGGGGTACGGCTTGGGATAGCCGACTGCCCTTCTTTTCGGCACCATGCCGAACTGGTCTCTTAGTATGGTACTGATCTGATCCGCTGTGCTGGCTGTAGGAGTTGCTCTCTGAAGATTCGCCGGGGTGGCGTACTTAGCCAGCCATGTTTGCTTTTCCAGCTCTGAGCCAACTGCAGGAGCTGGGCTCGGGAGTTTCGTCGGTGTGGCGTACTTAGTTAGCCACGTCTGCTTCTCGAGCTCTGTTGCTGACGTCCCTCCTGTCTTCGCCGGAGTCCCCGATGTTGTGGTCTGGTTTGTGAGTGCCCAGTCACCACAATCTGGCACATACGTGCACGCGTATCCTTGAGGGATCTCCTTAGGCGCCTCCATTAAGAACTGGTAGTCACTAGGGTCACCACCAATCTTGTAGACGAGGAATGCCGGTGTAGTCGGCACTTCAGCGAGTGCTGCCAACGCATATGGCAGCGGTGGACGGGACTCGGAATGGCAACTCTCCTTGATGAGTCCCGAGAGCTGGTCCCGACGGCGAGTACCGGTGGCTCATGATCTCCTGGATTACGCGCGAGCGACACGCTCCAGCACGTTGACCAAGTTTTCGAGTGGCGATGTAGCGAGTGAGCCACCAAGTAGTTGATCTCCTGCCGCAGGCCCCTGGTGCGTTCCTCCGACGGGGCAGAGAGATCTATCCCATCGAGTGCACCTTGCGGTGAGAATCCCTTCCATCTGATGCCATGGGAACGGGTTCTCTGAAAGGAGCCGATGAGGTCGGCTTCGAGGGTGGCCTTGATCTCGTTGTATTGCTTCTTGAGCTCGTCAGGCAGCTCCTCGTAGGTGACCGGCGTGCCGTCCGCCATCTCGGATGTAGATGGCGATGTGGTTGATGTAGACGATTGTCCCACCGGGCGTGCCGGAATGTGTTGACTGCCAAAACCCACCGGCGGGCAGCGGCCTTGTCAACACCGTAGAGCCGGGAAGAGCCTAGAGCCGCGGCTGGCCGAGACCCCTCCGAGCGACGGCCCGCAATGCTCTTCTCGGTCACACGCGGCGATGCGAAGTGCAGGGCGTGCCACCTGACCTATACCCGGCCAGGAAGGTGATGGGGATGCCTCGCTTAGTTTCCTGCAGGGCATACATGTAAACGTTAAATACGAGCCTCGATCGGCTCTCGAGTTATCCCGTGAATCGGCTCAAAGAGCCGATCCACCCATGATTCGTACGGGGTGCACGAATACTTGGTGGTCCTGCTTGATCAAGATAGAGCTAATGAGATCTACGACGATTTAGGGTTTTCACCGCATAATCGGATCATCCTACTCCAGGTTGGGCCTCGCGGCCACGCACGGTGCTCGTAAGCCGATCCTAAACAAGGCCTAAAAACCAACATGAAGTTGATCCTCGGAACATCCTGTTTAGGACTTGCGAACGCCACCCTACGTGCCACCGGATCCTCCCCCTTTGTAAGGCCTAACTATTGCAGATATTAAACTAATCCTTGTAGAACAAGGAGCAACCGTAACGGATCAGATCTACTAAATAATGATCAAGCGGGTGCCGCCCCCACACCTGAGATAGGCGTGAGGGCGGCTAGATATGCAAGGGTTGCACTACGTAAGCATGCTTAAACGAAGAACAATGCTAACCCTAACACATCTAATGATAACTACGTTGCTCGCCATCAAAAGCGCTTCAAGTACGAGCAACGCATGGACAACGTGGGGCTTGTGCTGCCTAGATCGCAAGATGCGATCTAGGCAGCATGTCGCTTACCTGATAGAAACCCTCGAGACGAAGGAGTTGGCGATGCGCCGAGATTGGTTTGTTTGGGGTTGAACGTGAGTTGTTGTTTATTCCATAAACCCTAGGTACATATTTATAGTCCAGCGGACTTTCTAATGTGGGCGTGCACCAAACCGTGCACGAGTAAGATTCTATCTCTAAACTAAGATACGATCTAATATGTTACAGATACACGGGCAATTAAACCCAACTTGGTATAACAGGCCGATTCACGTAATCCTCCATGTATACTTCCTTTAAGCCCATCTTGATTGCGGCCCACCTCTGACTCGGTTAAATTCGGGTGATAACAGCAGCATCAAGAGTCTTGCTAGCATAATGAATAACATTTAATTTTTTATCTACTCGTTGTCCAAGAACAGCGCCTACAGCAAAATCACTAGCATCACACATAATTTCAAATGGTAAGTTCCAATCAGGAGGTTCAACTACAGGAGCAGTTGTTAAGGCTTTCTTTAGAGTTTCAAAAGCTTCCTTACAATCATCATCAAAAACAAAAGGTACATCTTTTTGAAGAAGATTAGTAAGAGGCTTTGAAATCTTGGAGAAATCTTTAATAAATCTCCTATAAAACCCAAGCATGACCAAGAACACTACGAATACCTTTAACATCCCTAGGATAGGGCATCTTCTCAATTGCTTCAACTTTAGCTCTATCAACTTCAATACCTCTCTCGGAAATTTTATGTCCCAATACAATTCCTTCATTAACCATAAAGTGGCATTTCTCCCAATTAAGAACAAGGTTAATTTCTTCACATCTCTGCAAAAGTTTATCAAGGTTTCGCAAGCAACTATCAAAAGAATTCCCATAGACGGAAAAATCATCCATGAATACTTCCACAATACTCTCACAAAAGCCATGAAAAATAGCAGACATGCATCTTTGAAAAGTAGCAGTAGCATTACATAAACCAAAAGGCATACGCCTATAAGCATAAGTTCCATAGGGACAAGTGAAAGTGGTTTTCTCTTGATCTTTAGTTTTAACAGCAATTTGTGAAAACCCGAATAACCATCAAGAAAGCAAAAATGAGTATTTTTAGACAATCTTTCTAGCATTTGATCAATAAATGGTAAAGGGTAATGATCTTTCTTAGTAACTTTATTAACTTTTCGAAAATCAATGCACATTCTATACCCTACAACTACTCTTTGAGGGATGAGCTCATCATTATCATTAGGCACAATGAGTCATTCCTCCTTTCTTAGGAACGCAATGCACAGGACTAACCCATCTACTATCAGCAATAGGATATATAATACCAGCTTCAAGAAGTTTTAATACCTCATTCCTTACCACCTCCTTCATCTTCGGAATTAGACGACGCCGATGTTCAACAACGAGGCTTTGCATCATCTTCCATATTAATAGCATGTTGGCAAATAGAAGGAGAAATCCCCTTCAAATCATCAAGAGTGTAGCCAATAGCTCCTCGGTGTTTCTTCAATATTTCCAATAACCTTTCTTCCTCAATCTCCGAAAGCTTAGAACTAATAATAACAGGATATATTTTCTTATCATCAATATGAGCATATTTAAGATTATCGGGCAAAGGCTTTAAATCAAAAACAGGATCTTCCTTTGGTGGCGGTGTTGTACCCAAATCTTCCACCGGTAAATCATGCTTGAGAATAGGTTGGCGAAGAAAAATTTCCTCAAGCTCATCTCTTTCTTTCCTAAAAACTTCACTCTCGCTATTCTCCAAATGTTGCTGCAAGGATTATTAGGAACAAGAACAATAGATGCACACTCGCTCCATTTTAAAATCATCACTAGGCAAATCAGCTTTATAAGGAGTTTTGGTAAATTTAGAGAAGTTAAACTCATAAGATTCACCAGCAAATTTAGTCAAAATTTTCTCTTTCTTGCAATCTATAATAGCTCCACAAGTATTTAGAAAAGGTCTACCAAAAATGATAGGACAATAATCACTAGCAGCAGAACCAAGTACCAAAAAGTCAGCAGGATATTTAATCTTACCACATAGAACTTCCACATCTCGAACAATACCAATTGGAGAAATAGTTTCTCTATTAGCCAGCTGAATAACCACATCAATATCTTCAAGTTCACAAGAATCAATTTCGTGCATAATCTCCGTGTAAAGCTCATAAGGAATAGCACTAACACTTGCACCAATATCACATAAACCATAATAGCAATGATCACCAATTCTAACGAGATAGCATAGGAACACTAACTTGTTTGGGTTTATTAGGATGTGAAACAATATTAGAAGCATCTTCACGAGAAAATAATATGACCATCCTCCACATTTTCGAGTCACAAGATCTTTAACTATTGCAACAAGCAGGTTCAACTTTTATTTGTTCTTCAGGTTCTATAGGTTTCTTTTCACTTTTATGAACCGCACTATTTATAACGAGTACTCCTTCATTTTAGCAGGGAAAGGAGTTTTTTCAATATAAGCTTCAGGAATAACATGATCAACAGTTTCAACTACAACGCATTTATTAATAGATGAATCAATTTTATCTTTATACGGTTCATGATACTTATCAAAATTCTTCTTAGGCAATTCATAATGAGAGGCAAAAGCTTTATAAAGATTTGCAGCAACTTGAGAATCAAGACCATATGTAGCACTCATATTACGAAATTTATCGAGTATCCATAAAAGCTTCAATGCATTTATAATCATAAATTATACCCGATTCTCTATCCTTGTCGTTCTCCCAACCTTCAGTATTTTCTTGGATCCGATCAAGAAGGTCCCTTTTAAACTCTTCTTTGTTGCGTGTAAATGATCCAGAACAAGAAGTATCCAGCAAGGTCTTGTCTTGAAAAGAAAGTCTTGCATAGAAATTATCAATAATAACATTACCAGGAAGCTCATGCATGGGGCACTTGAGCATTAAAGACTTCAATCTCCCCCAAGCTTGGGCAATACTTTCTCCATCATGAGGCCAGAAATTATATATGCGGTTACGATCTTTGTGAATTTCACTTGGAGGATAGAATTTGGAATAAAATAAAGGCACAATGTCCTCCCAATCAAGAGAATCACCATTCTTCGACAATTTATACCAATGTGCCGCTTTACCAGATAGCGATATAGAGAATAGTTTCTTTCTAACTTCATTCATAGCAATACCTGCACATTTGAATAACCCGCATAATTCATGTAAAAACAGTAAATGATCACCAGGATGGACAGTTCCATCCCCTTCATAGCGGTTATCCATAACACGTTCAATAATTTTCATATGTATTTTATATGGTATCACTTCCTCACCTGGCGCCTCATCCACTACCGTTGCAGTAATAGTAGATTTCCCAAATAGAAATTGAAGAGAAGATCTCTCCATAATGACTTATAGCAGCAGGCAGAAATAAAATCAGCACAAACAGTAAAGGTTTTCCTTACCAATTCCACTTACCAATAGCGCTTCACTCCCCGGCAACGGCGCCGGAAAATAGTCTTGATGACCCACAAGTATAGGGGGTGTATCGTAGTATCTTCGATAAGTAAGAATGTCGATCCCAACGAGGAGCAGAAGGTGTTGACAAGCGGTTTCGATGAAGGATTCACTCGTAAATGCTCACGGACACGTATTCGGGGGTTTTGATGTAACGGATGAATAAAGTACAAGTAAGTAAAATGCGAGAGAAATAATTGCAGCGAGTGGCCCAATCCTTTTTAGCACAAAGGACAAGCCGGTTTGTTTACTTATAATGACCAAACGTTCTTGAGGACACACGGGAATTTAGTCTAGTGCTTTCGCTTCATGTGGCTAATTAATCTTCATTGTTTTGATAAGTGTTATGTGGGTGAACCTATGCTAATGCACCACCCTTCCTAGGACTAATACATACTTGTGATTATACCCCTTGCAAGCATCCGCAACTACAAGAAAGTAATTAAGATAAATCTAACCACAGCCTTAAACTCTAAGATCCTGCAATCCCTCCTGCATCGATATACCAACGGGGGCTCAGGTTTCTGTCACTCCGGCAACCCCGCAATTGGCAAACGAGTACAAGATGTATTCCCCTAGGCCCATAAATGGTGAAGTATCGTGTAGTCGACGTTCACACGACACCACTAGAAGAATGACACCACAACTTAAATATCATAACATTGAATATTACTCAACCATAATTCACTACTAACATTTAGACTTCACCCATGTCCTCAAGAACTAAACGAACTACTCACGAGACATCATATGGAACATGATCAGAGGTGATATGATAATGAATAACAATCTGAACATAAACCTTGGTTCAACGGTTTCACTCAATAGCATCAATAACAAGTAGAAATCAACACCGGGAGAGTTTCCCCTATCAAACAATCAAGATCAAACCCAAATTGCTACAGCGGTGACGAGGTGCTGCGGTGGAGACGGAGGTGATGATGATGAAGATGATGGTGATGGTGATGGAGATGATGTCCAGCTCGATGGCGGTGACGATGGCGTCGAATTCCCCCTCCGGGAGGGAATTTCCCCGGCGGATTCCTGCCCGCCGGAGAGCTCTTTTCTCTCTGGTGTTCTCCGCCCCGCAGAGGCGGCTGTGGCTCTTCGCGACGTACCCTCTGGAGCTTAGGTTTTCGGGACGAAGGCGTACGCGAAGAAAAGGAGGCGAAAGGGGCTGTGGGGCCCCCACACCACAAGGTGGCGCGGCCAGGCCATGGGCCGCGCCGGCCTGTGGTCTGGCCCCACCTTGGGTCTTCTCGGCTCCCCCTTCTGGCTTTCTCCGTCATCTGGAAAAATAGGATTTTTGGTATAATTTCCTTCCACAGTTGATCTTCCGAAATATTGCGTTCTGACGGTGCTTTTTCCAGCAGAATCCTGGCTCCGGCGCTTGATCCTCCAATAATGATGAAACATGCAAAATAGATGAAATAACATAAGTATTGTGTCCAAACATGAAATATATCAATGAATAACAGCAAATTATGATATAAAATAGTGATGCAAATTGGACGTATCAGGGGCCCACACGCTAGGCCGGCGCGGCCAGGGCTTGGGCCGCGCCGCCCTGTTGTGTGGCCACCTCGTGGCCCCACTTCGTTACTTCTCCGGTCTTCTGGAAGCTTCGTGGAAAAATAGGCCCTCGGGCGTTGATTTCGTCCAATTCCGAGAATATTTCCTTACTAGGATTTCCGAAACCAAAAACAGCAGTAAAACAACAATCGGCTCTTCGGCATCTCGTCAATAGGTTAGTGCCGAAAAATGCATAATAATGACATATAATGTGTATAAAACATGTGAGTATCATCAATAAAGTAGCATGGAACATAAGAAATTATAGATACGTTTGAGACGTATCAAGCATCCCCAAGCTTAGTTCCTACTCGCCCTCGAGTAGGTAAACGATAACAAAGATAATTTCGAAGTGACATGCTATCATAATCTTGATCATACTATTGTAAAGCATATGAGATGAATGCAGCGATTCGAAGCAATGATGAAGATAATGAGTAAACAGATGAATCATATAGCAAAGACTTTTCATGAATAATACTTTCAAGACAAGCATCAATAAGACTTGCATAAGAGTTACTCATAAAGCAATAAGTTCAAAGTAAAGGCATTGAAGCAACGTAAAGGAAGATATAAGTTTCAGCGGTTGCTTTCAACTTCAACATATATATCTCATGTTAATTGTCAACACAAAGTAATATAACAAGTGCAATAGGTAAACATGTAAGAATCAATGCACACAGTTGATACAAGTGTTTGCTTCTGGGATAGAAAGATTAGGTAAACTGACTCAACAATAAAGTAAAAGATAGGCCCTTCGCAGAGGGAAGCATGGATTACTATTTTTGTGCTAGAGCTTTTCATTTTGAAAACATAGAAACAATTTTGTCAACGGTAGTAATAAATCATATGTGTTATGTATAAGATATCTTATAAGTTGCAAGCCTCATGCATAGTATACCAATAGTGCTCGCACCTTGTCCTAATTAGCTTGGATTAACACGGATTATCATTGCATAGCATATGTTTCAACCAAGTGTCACAAAGGGGTACCTCTATGCCGCCTGTACAAAGGTCTAAGGAGAAAGCTCACATTGGATTTCTCGCTTTTGATTATTCTCAACTTAGACATCCATACCGGGACAACATAGACAACAGATAATGGACTCCTCTTTAATGCATAAGCATTCAACAACAATTAATATTCTCTTAAGAGATTGAGGATTAGTTGTCCAAACTGAAACTTCCACCATGAATCATGGCTTTAGTTAGCGGCCCAATGTTCTTCTCTAACAGTATGCATACTCAAACCATTTGATCATGAAATTCTCCCTTACTTCAGACAAGACGAACATGCATAGCAACTCACATGATATTCAACAAAGGTAAAAGTTGATGGCGTCCCCGTAAACATGGTTACCGCACAACAAGCAACTTATTAAGAAATAAGACACATAAGTACATATTCTTCACCACAATAGTTTTTAAGGCTACTTTCCCATGAGCTATATATTGTAAAGGCAAAGAATAGAATTTTAAAGGTAGCACTCAAGTAATGTACTTTGGAATGGCAGAGAAATACCATGTGGTAGGTAGTATGGTGGACACAAATGGCATGGTTATTGGCTCAAGGATTTGGATGCACGAGAAGAATTCCTCTCAATACAAGGCTAGGCTAGCAAGGTTGTTTGAAGCAAACTCAAGTATAAAAGGTGCAGCAAAGCTCACATATGAACATATTGTAACCATTATATGACTTTACATTGTCTCCTTGTTGTTCAAACACCTTAACCAGAAAATATCTAGACTCTAGATATCAATCATGCAAACCAAATTTTAACAAGCTCTATGTAGTTATTCATTAATGAGTACAAGGTACATGATGCAAGAGCTTAAACATGATCTAAATGAGCACAACAGTTGCCAAGTATCACATTATTCAAGATATTGTACCATTTACCACATGCGGCATTTTCCGTTTCCAACCATATAACAATGAATGAAATAGTCCAACTTTCGCAATGAACATTAAAGATAAAGCTAAGAACATATGTGTTCATACGAAACAGCGGAGCGTGTCTCTCTCCCAAACAAAGAATGCTAGGATCCGATTTTATTCAAACAAAAACAAAAATAAAAACAAACAGACGCTCCAAGTAAAGCACATAAGATGTGACGGAATAAAAATATAGTTTCACTAGAGGTGACCTGATAAGTTGTCGATGAAGAAGGGATGCCTTGGGCATCCCCAAGCTTAGACGCTTGAGTCTTCTTAAAATATGCAGGGATGAACCACGGGGGCATCCCCAAGCTTTGACTTTTCACTCTTCTTGATCATATTGTATCATCCTCCTCTCTTGACCCTTGAAAACTTCCTCCACACCAAACTTAAAACAAACTCATTAGAGGGTCAGTGCATAATTCATATATTCAGAGGTGACATAATCATTCTTAACACTTCTGGACATTGCACAAAGCTACTGAAAGTTAATGGAACAAAGAAATCCATCAAACATAGCAAAACAGGCAATGCGAAATAAAAGGCAGAATCTGTCAAAACAGAACTGTCCGTAAAGACGAATTTTTTTGAGGCACCAGACTTGCTCAGATGAAAATGCCCAAATTGAATGAAAGTTGCGTACATATCTGAGGATCACGCACGTAAATTGGCAGATTTTTCTGAGTTACCTACAGAGAGGCATAATGAAATTAGTGACAGCAAGAAATCTGTTTCTGCGCAGTAATCCAAATCTAGTATTGACTTTACTATTAAAGACTTTACTTGGCACAACAATGCAATAAAATAAAGATAAGGAGAGGTTGCTACAGTAGTAACAACTTCCAAGACTCAAATATAAAATAAAAGTGCAGAAGTAAAATAATGGGTTGTCTCCCATAAGCGCTTTTCTTTAACGCCTTTCAGCTAGGCGCATAAAGTGTGAATCAAGTATTATCAAGAGACGAAGCATCAACATCAATAGGTATCTTAGATGTTCCATCATCCATAGTGGTGCTAAGGGCTTTGTCAATTTTAGGCCTATAATAGTTTTTTGGCTTAGGCACTTTAGAGGCATACATGAATTTTTGCTCCTTACCCACATAAGCTTTCTCCTTAAACTTAAGAGAAGAAAAAGTTGAACCCAAGGTTCCCATAGCTTCTTCAAGTTCACTAATCCTATGGGTTCGATTATCATGAATAGCACAAGTTTCTAAAACAGCAATTATCTCATTAATTCCACCTAGAGATTTATCAAGTTTATCAGTGCTATTAAGTAATATTCCCAATTTAGTCTCAATACTTGGAAGATCTTTCTCTATGGCTTCCAACTTCCTCATGACATCTTCAAGAGAGGTTTCAATTTTAGCTTCATTAACAGGTGGTATTCCAACTAGACTCTCAATAATGCAACTAGCTTCTAAGGCAGGAGTGCCTAGGAAATTACCTCCCGCAAGAGTATCAAGAACATACCTATTCCAGCTAGAGATACCAACATAAAAGTTCCTAAGTAGTATAATAGTGGAGTGTTTCTTAATGCACCTATGATGAGTATCGCTAATTCTATACCAAGCATCTTTAAAACTTTCTCTCCCTTGTTGCTTAAAGGAACGAACTTCAACTTCCGGATTACTCATTTTTAGCAGTAGTAAATAAAGCAAACTAAATAAAGTAAATGCAAGTAACTAATTATTTTGTGTTTTCAATATGGAGAACAAGACAGTAAATAAAGTAAAACTAGCAACTAATTTTTTTGTGTTTTTGATATAAGAGCAAACAAAGCAGTAAATAAAGTAAAGCAAGACAAAAACAAAGTAAAGAGATTGGATGTGGGAGACTCCCCTTGCAGCGTGTCTTGATCTCCCCGGCAACGGCGGCAGAAAACAGTCTTGATGCGCGTGAGACACACGTCCGTTGGGAACCCCAAGAGGAAGGTG